>NC_141039.2:48815000-48965000 GCF_052040795.2 Danio rerio
AACTCTTTAATTTGCATTCAAAAACTATTTGTATTGAATAATAAAAAGCAGGACGTTACGAAATCATCCGGCGACGTCACGTCAGCTTTTGGGTGACGTCAATATAAGGGTGAGTGAGTTGTCTTTTTCCTGGTGCGTTTTTGCTAAAAGCGCCTCTATTGTTTCAGAAATGCGAAGCTTTTTAATCGATACGACGTTATATGTGTGTACAAGATGAGATTAAACGAGAGACAAGAACATCCTGTGTAGATATACAGCGGAATTCAAGTCAAATCTGAGCTAGCTTTCTGAGCTAGCATCGCTTTTTGTTTGTCAGGAAGTAAACAAAACACAATCGCTTGTTTTAGCTACTAACTTACTGTTAAGATTCAATGTCTATCTGGATTCAAACAATCCTTTACATCTTTAAAATCAATAAAATTAATCACACATGTCTGTTTGTCCCTAAGCTTGAACTGTGTTTCCTTAGCCACACTGTATGATAACAAAAATAGATCAGTAACGTTAAATGTTTATTTAATATCATTTATTCATTCTTTTAACTGATAAACATAATAATGAGCTTGTTTTTATATATATGATTAATTTGTAGGTCATCATGTTTCATGGAATACCTGCATCTGGAGTGATGGGAGGAGGTGAGCCAGAAAATCTCATTTTAGTCTCATTTATTTTATTTTTTGTCTCGTATTTGATTTTATATCTGCATTTTCCATCTCCATTTTATTTAAACAGCTCCTGCCAACAAGCCAGAACTGTATGAGGTAAAATGTTACGTTTTGCACACATACTTTGTAATAACACATTCGTGTGTTGTTATTAGTGGTGCAAAGGATCACAAATCTCACAGTTCAGATCGCATTATGGTTTTTTTAGTCATGAATTGGACCATTTTTATTGTATTAGCTGAAAAGTGAAGGAGACAAATGTAATTTGCTTTCCATTTATTACAAAAACAGCACTGCAAGACAGCAGACAGGTTAGTGCACTGACATATGGTGCAGTAGCACTTCAGGGTGTCCCGTGTTCGAATCCTGGCTCAAGGACATTTCCCGACCCTACCCCCTCTCTTTCCCAGTTCTTTTCCTGTCTAAAATACTGACCTATCCTCTCAATAAAGGCAAAAAAGCCAAAACTAAATCTAAAAAAATAAATAACTAAATAAATTGTAAATTGTAAAATATTCAGTACTATGAAAAGTGATACTACTGTACTACTACTGTTGCAGACAACGCTAAATGTAGAAATTTAACATAACTTGTACAATTCATATTTATTTTTAGTCTCATTTTCAATAAATGAAGAGTTCAGATGAAAAAACTTCTAAGTGCCATCTTAAATTTCCATTGAAAATGAACATTTTTCTCAGCCTTGTTTGATTGTTGAGATATTTCACTTTAAAGACCAGGAAAAAGACTTTTTCTTTGCCATAAAAGTGATGTTACTAAACATGCATATCAGAGCCTGATAAAAAACTAGAGGTTTTTGCATTTAAACCCTTTAAATCAGGGGTTCTCAAATTGTGGGTCGCGACCCACTAGTGGGTCGCACAGTGAACAAAGGTGGGTCGCGCAGCGTCACATAGCTGCAGCTATATTCACATTGCGGTGAATCAAAACCAGTATGATTGACGGCAATAACTCAAAAACCTCTTACTCTAAAAAGATCTGAAGTGTGTTTCCTACAAAGATACAAAGCTGGTTATGTTTCACAGCTGTTATCAAACAAAACACAATGAGAGATTCATTTGCTGCTCTTCACTAAATACAGTAACTTTAATCAATATGCAAATACAATTAAAAGTGAAATAGATTTTATAGCTTTATTTAATTTCTGCATAGGCCATTGATTTTAATAGGCTAAACCTTTTATTTTATTGTCAATATTTTCTAATGTTTGCTATGTCTCTATCATTTGAAGCTATTTGTTGTCCCATATTTTTTACATCCCAACGTTGACAGATTGCTAATCAATAAATAGCTATAGTGCTATCTGTTAGTTTTAACGTCAGCTAATGTTATGGAAGGGCATAGATGTTATGGAAAATAGTAATAGTAATGTAACTACCCCCATCATTCCTTCCTCAAGCAAATGTGTAAATATTAGATCTATTCAGCATTAATGTTAATTGCATTGGCATATTTATCTGACGTTTTCCCAGCTTGTAGTAGTCGATCAAAAAGCTATTAAGTTTCTTATGACTACACCAGCAGTGGAATTTACTGCGATGTGACGGGGCTTGATCATACTCCAGGGGCTTGATCAAAGGTTGATCATATTCTTTCTGAAAAAAGAAGAGTATCTTCATCAACAAAAAAATAATCAGTTACAGCCAGCATCCCACAAAAAGCACTATGAGCCTCATTTTGTGCATTTCAAATCACAAAATCCAAAAAGCCAAACACCATTTTTGACTGCTTTAAACGGATACTTTTTTTTTTTTACCCATTTTTCCATATTAAAATATTATGGTGGGTCTTGACACTGAATTACTTTCCTAGGTGGGTCCCGGAATAAAAAAAGTTTGGGAATCCCTGCTTTAAATGATTCAGTTATTCACTCCTTAAACTTCTTGTTTCATTGCTGGATGATAATTTTTTGAAGAATTATGCAGCGGCATATGTTTGATAGCTGGTTGTCTCCACCTATTGGTTAATGTAATTGTTGCCTACAACTTTCATTTTTGAGCGTCAGGTTAAATGCATATGACTGTGATATTAATCCTTACCATAAACATCAGTGGTTTGATCTAAACTACAAACTGTTCTCTCAGTACTTCTGTGTTATTGTCTGTTTGTAACTTCATTGCTTAATCAAAAGACTAAAGAAGGAATCTCCTAAGATTAATAAACGTATGCAAATCCCTATCGTTTATAATTAATGTTGCGTGGGTGTTGAGATCTCGATCTTTAAATGATTAATCGTATTGTTTACACTGAATGCATTAATGCAGGCTAAACATGTAGTGACAGAAAACACCTTTAATGAAACCCACCACATCCCGAATAACCCTCCACAACTTTATCCATCATTATTAAATTTTACAGAGAAGCCTAAATGCTTTCATACATGTGATTTGAATGATGCGAGAGGCGCTCTCTCTGTGATTGTTACAAATTTAGGACTAATCTCCCAATGAAAAATGTATTAATCCGCAGGCCACGTGTGTTTTGAACTGTGATTTGTGATCTTTATGAATCACAGATCAATCGTGATCCGTTGAACCCCTAGTTGTTATTATTTTATTATTTTTCTTAAAGTGATTTTTCTTTCTCTGTTACAGGAAGTAAAGTTGTACAAAAATGCCAGAGAAAGGGAAAAGTGAGTTTAATTTAGTTTGCGAATTTGAGCTTCCTTCTCATTGCTATATTTTCATGGGTAACACTTTACAATAAGTTAGTATGAGATACTGTCAGTTCATGCATTTACTGACATAAACAAACAATGAGTAATACATTCATTAGTGTTTATTCAGCTTTGCTTGTAAATGAAAATGAAGATGTTCATTGTTAGTTTATTTTAATTCGCTGTACATTAACTGATGTTAAATTTTGGATTTTAATTAAACAGTTCATATAAGTAAACACATTAACTAATGAATCCCTATTGTAAAGTGTGACCCAAAATGAAGATATGTTGAATGTTAAAACGTGGTTTGGTTGCTTTTAATGTTTTTTGTTTTTTTTTACTTCACTTTGAAAGGTATGACAACATGGCAGAGCTGTTTGCTGTTGTCAAAACACTCCAGGCCCTGGAAAAGGCCTACATTAAAGACTGCGTGACTCCAAATGAGTGAGTTCAACTTTATTTAATGGATATTTTAAGACGGCTGTTTATATAAACCGGCATAAAGCTGCTTTGTTTGCTAGTGAGTTTTGCTGTGCTTTATAGTCATAATACACTTCATTGAACATATACACATAACTTTTTTTTTTTAATGACACTATTCCTATTTTACTATATAACTGCAGGTTAACTGTTTTATATATATATATATATATATATATATATATATATATATATATATATATATATATATACACACACACACACACACACACACACACACACACACATACATACATACAGTTGAGGTCAGAAATATTAGCCCCCCCTGTTTATTTTTTCCCCAATTTCTGTTTAACGAAGAGAAGATCTTTTTAACACATTTCTTATCATAATAGTTTGTTCTGTAGACTATCAAGAAATATTTTAGCTTAAAGGGGCTAATAATTTTGACCTTAAAATAGTGTTTAAAAAATTAATAACGCGTTTTATTCTAGACAAAATGAAATAAATAAGACTTTTTCTAGAAGAAAAAATATTATCAGACATACTGTGAAAATTACCTTGCTCTGTTAAACATCATTTGGGAAATATAAAAAATAAAGTAAAAATTTAAAGGGGGATAATAATTCTGACTTCAACTGTGTGTGTGTGAATATATATATATATATATACATACACGTATACATATATACACACACACACACATATATATATATATATAAACAAATGTCACAGTGCTAACCACTGAGCCACCGTGCTGCCCATTATTGATATGATAATAAATAATATTTGCGTTGTTTTTGCAGGTACACAGGAGCATGCTCCAGATTGCTTGTCCAGTATAAGGCTGCTTTCAAACAAGTCCAGGGGTCAGATGTGGGCTCCATCGATGACTTTTGTCGGAAATACAGGGTATAACTATTTACTTATGCGTAACTCTAAACAAGCTTCTCTTAACTAGTTTAGTATATTACATAAAATAGGTTTTCAAGGATCAAACTAATCAAAATAGTTAAATGTTGCTGTAAAACAGATTTATTTTTTCTGTGCATCAGAATGTGTTGCTTAAATGCTATAAAAGACTATTTTGAAAGATTACAGATTGGCCCAAAAACACCTAATTAGCCATTTGTCATCATTAATTGTCATTATAATCATGCAAATAACTAAGTTTTGCCCATTTATAAACTTAGTACTTAGTAAACGTCTTAACGTAGTATGATCACTCATTCTTTTTGCATTAGTAAGAGTAAATGGTCACACTTTACAATAATTTTCATTAGTTAATGTATTCACTAACATTAACTAATTATCAACATTTCTTGTACAGTATTTATTAATGATGATAATGCATTATCCTACATCCAAATGCATGCTTGTTAACATTAATGTATTGTCATTAACTAAAGTTAACTAACAGGAACAAATACTGTAATAAAGGCATTGTTCATTGTTTGTTCATGTTAGTAAATGCATTAACTTATACAACCTCATTGTAAAGGGTTGCAAAGTACTTTATATGACATTATTTGCATGAATAAGTTATTTGAAACATTAAAGTATATAATTTACTTGCTTTAATATGCTTTATAAATAAATAAAATCACTTTTTTTGGATTTTTAATTTTGAAGCAAACAGCAAAATAGCATTGATCCTAGACATTATCATTTAAATATTGAGTTATTAAAAATAAAACTTAACTATAAATCACATACAGATGGCCAAATTATGTTTGAAAGTTATGCAGTTTATATTAAAACTGCAGTTTATATTAAAACTGTTTTATTTACCGTATTACAAACCATTAACTAATGCTGCAAGCTCAATAAACTACTAATTAACATTTTATCAATAGTTAGTAAAGTAGTAGTTTAAGGCTTTAGGTAGGATTAGGGATGTAGAATTAGATCATACTTTATAACTACTAATGGACAGCTAATATCTTAATAATAGGCAGGTAATAAGCCAGTAGTTAATAGTATGAGTTGTGACCTAAACTAAAGTGTTACCTGATTTTTTTGTAAACATGCATATGTATGTTCATTTGCTTCTGCTGTTTAATATTTAGCTGGACTGTCCGCTGGCCATGGAGCGAATCAAAGAGGACCGACCGATCACCATTAAGGATGACAAGGGCAACCTGAATCGCTGCATTGCAGACATCGTTTCAGTACGTATCTCAAACTCCTAATGCAGTGCTTTCGTGTAGCCTAGAATGAATAGCATTAATGCCAGAGCAGCCCTCAATTTATTGATCGAGCACAGATGAGACCTTTTTGCTCCAGCTCTTCCATTAAGCAGATTTCTCCAATCAGACTATAAGAAATAATGGCATGTGTAATTTGTCATGCTGGAGCACCCGCTAAAATAAATACTTAGCATTGATAATAACCAGATGTGTTTATATAAAGGCACAAAAATCAGCTGTAATAAAATACAATGCAAGTAATCCAGTTTTTTTTTACAGTAGAGACATCAAAACACAGTACAGGGTGTCCATGATGTCTTAAAGTCACTGAGATATATTGTGTTTTAGGCTTTAAATCATTTTAATCTGGTCTTAATTTTTCTATGTCCATGGAACATACCAAACTGGGCTCAATACAATCGCCATCAATACATTTCAATATATCTTTTAATAAAAGTTGACTCTATTTACCAATTTGGTTTAATTCTTACTTGCATCCTTACAAAAGTAATTGTTTACAAGTTCTCCATGTATTTCTTGCTGTGTAGTGAGGACACTGACCTGCACAGGCTTTTGTGCATACGTTTAGTTTATTATTGTTTTTAATAATTGTACAGACATTTATGCTGAAAAAGGGGTGGCTCAGTGGTTAGCACTGTCAGCTCACAGCAAGAAGTTCGCTGGTTTGAGTCCTGGCTGGGCTAGTTGGCATGTCTGTGTGGAGTTTGCATGTTCTGCCTGTGTTGGCATGGGTTTCCCCCTCAGTCCAAACACATGCGCTATAGGGGAATTGAATAAACTAAATTGGCCGTAGTGTATGAGTGTGTGCGTGAATAAGTGTTGTTTCCCAGTACTTTCTACAGTACATATGTTTTGAAAAGTTGGTGGTTCATTCCGCTGTGGTGACCTCTGAAAAAGAGACTAAGCCAAAGGAGAATGAATGCATGAATGAATTATGCTGAAAAAGATGCATGTATATAACTGGAGCTTGTTTTAACACTATTTGAAAAATGTGGCGAATAAAATACCACAAATGAACAAATGGGACAAGTATAAAATCTTTTCCATTAGAAAAAAAAATGTATGAGACATAAGTCTAAAATGTAAGTCATAATGGTCCTAAAAAGGTCTTAAATTTGACCTGAAACCTGCAGAAACCCTTTAATTATATGCACACCTGGAAGTGTTTAATATATGTTGGTTTTTATATTGAATAAATATTTTAGAACTGAATATGTCAGCATGACAATGTACTATCTGTGTTTGTTAAACATTTATCATGGCGCATTTTTATTGTAGCATTTCTACTGAAACTGCATGACATGAGAACACATTTTAATAAAGCTTAAGGTCAAGACAGTGTTCAAGTACTTCATTCTTCTTTACTGCTAAACTTTAACTTCTGTCACCCATCACACATGTACACCTTAGTAACTCATCACAAAGCAGGTTAATGCATTCACATGCTGCATAAAAAAAATCTGGCTGTGAAGATTGATGTATCCTTAAGCCAGTCTAGATGTTTAAGAAGTTTGTATCATCATGTGTGTGTTGGCGTATTAATGGGGCAGCACTTAGTAACTTTGTTTTTTTTTTCTGTGCAGCTTTTTATCACAGTAATGGACAAACTTCGACTTGAAATTCGTGCCATGGATGAGGTATGCACAGTGCATTCATTAATTCAGTTAAAGAGCAGGGGTCTGTTCTTCGTAGCTCGCTTAAATGATATAAGATGATTTGGCAGATCCTGGATCTGTTCATTTTGATAACTGATCTCTCGCTAATTTGGTTCTTCAAACAAGTTTGTGAATTAGATTAGAATGTCTGGATGAACTGATCTGTGATCGCAGCGTGTGTTGTAAAGGACAGATCTATCGACTCCCGAAATCATGATCAGCAATGCAACGATTGGTTGACGGCACAGCAGCGTAATGACATCATCTGATTAATATTCAATTATCCGTGTGAGCTAAATTACATCAAATTAGCAGTAACGGTTTGTTAATTATGATACACATTACCTTTACACCTTGTTGTGGGCGGCATGCTTGGCCCTTTCATGCGTCAAGAGCAATTGATTTAGTTTTACAGCTAGAGCGAATTTTCCTTATTATAGTAGCCATAGTATTATTATAGTAGCCGTTTTTTAATCGGTGTAAAGAATAACTGGATGTTTACAAAAGAATTTTGATATTGGTAAAGGCGTCTGCAACTTTTGTGAAATTATCGTCATATTAGCTGTCAAAACATGTTTATGACTGCATAAATGTATTATTGCTTTTAAAAAAAGGCACATATTGTGCATTTCTATAAAGCGATCTAAAAAGTTGATATCAATAAGTTTTCTCTTTGTACCACCAGGTGGCAGTCTTTATACTTTCATTTCGGGGGTGCAGATTACCTAAGTTTTATTAATATAAATATTTTTAACTATAATATTTATATATATATATATATATATATATATATATATATATATATATATATATATATATATATATATATATATATATATATATATATATATATATATATATATATATATATATATAGTTAAAAAATATTTACTATTTTCTCTAGTATATAACTCCTACTGTAAGAAAATATCATAATTCGGTAAATATTTTCAGTATTTTCTTTGCCTGAACTGACTTGATCTAATCCTGTTTATATGAAATGAGCCTGCTCCCGACCAGGTTTGAGCTACCAGAACTGTTGCTATGACAACAACTCTCGGATCAGTTTTGAAGAAGGAAACGATCCTGGATCGTGTCAAATCAGTAATAACCAAATCCAGCTAACCGAGTAATCCACGTACGAAGAACGGACACCAGATCATATGTTTGTTTGTTTGTTTAAATATGTTATTTGACGTTTGTGAAGTATCTGTGCTTCAATGCAAGCAAACAGTCTGCAAAGTTGTTCATCAAACAAGTGCATGATAAATAAAGATCGTTTCTCAAAAGAAAGAGCTGCCTCTGAATCACATTAACGAGTTCTGTTTTCGAATCTTTTTCCTGATCGACATCAACATGATCAAAATAGCTCATTTGCATAATCCCGCCTCCCGTGACATATAAGCGCTCGCAGTTGGGGTTTTAATTTTAGACACAGAATAGATATGGAAACTCCAATCTTGTTGACCAATCAGAGCAGAGCTGGCTTATGGAAGGAGGCGCTGACCTGATTCAAACAAGCCATACTGATGTGATTGCAGAATTATTCTAATTGAAATTTCTGAGAAAATGTTTGCTGACCAATCATGCCTTTAAACCTGTTGTAGGAGATTCAACACATCGCTTTATAATGCTTTATAATACCATATTACTTCAATTTATCTTTATTTCTTTAGCGCTTTTACAATGTAGATTGTGTCAAAGCAGCTTAACGTAGTTGTAGTAAATTGAAATTGATACCGTGTCAGTACATTTAGTATATTACTTGCTTTTTAATAAAACAGACTCTGATTTCATGTGTTGAATAAGTGAGTGTGAATTGTGTTTAATAGATCCAGCCTGACCTGAGAGAGCTGATGGAGACCATGAACAGGATGAGCAACATGCCTCCAGATTCAGAGGCCAAAGACAAAGTCAGCCTCTGGTAAGGATGCTTTTTTTTTCCATTGACATTTAACATTTACTCATTTAGCAGATCAGGATGTTTCCATTCACCTATTTTTATGCGCATTTTGCAAATGTGCATAAAGAAAAACATGGTTGATGGAAACGCCATGATGCGCATAAATTTTGAAAATACGCATAACTTGTATGCATAACTGGGTTGGATAAACTTTTTATTCGACAAGAAAAGATGCGCATAAAATACAATGGAAACACTTTTACCGCACAAACTCCAGCATGCGCATTAAAAAAGGTCATGTGATTTTGTTAAAAGAGGTCATGTGATGCTTAAATGTGTGTGAATAGACAAAACGTCAGGCTGAGCACATTATAAAACATCTGAAATGTTGTTTTGGTCATTATAAAAGCCTTACCGTTTAAGTATTAGTGTTATTATATTATAAATGATAAATGTGCTTCGCGTCTGACACCTTCAAACGCCACTGCGCGCTCACTGCATGTCAGGATTGTCTTCTGAGGCGCAAGTCATTTAATAGATAGAGACAAGATTGATGCAGCTTCTGCTACTGCAGCAAATTCTGTTTTTACTGTTGATATTTGGCGCCAGTTAATCAGGAAGTAACGATTTTGTTCGCTTTAACTCATTGGATGGAAACGCTGCTTTATTCACACAACTTGTATGCGATCATCCAGTTTTGCGCATTAAGTTCATTCGCATTTTTGGATGGAAACTTAGCTAGTGACTACGTTTCCACGAACATCAGTAATCTTAAAATGCACTATAATGTACATGCTTTTAGAATGTTCCTTTCATCTTCCCATTTCATAGGTTGTAGTTAGGCCCACACTCAATCTGCGCGTGCAGAAATCAGCAGTTTTTAGCCCATCATTGAGTCTATTTATTTACTTCTGTAAATGTGTTTAACTTTATATTAATTCAGTTTTGAAATGAATTTCAGTGATACTATTGACTAATATGAAAATGTTCATTTGATTTGCTTACAATACAGTTTGTGCAGTCATATTTTCTGTCTTTTAGTAGAGATATTATTCGAGGAGATTTGCATTGTTTACCAAATAAGTGGATCTAATTGGATTGGCATTGTAAACATTAAATAAAAATGTTAAAGGTAATATTTTTTTATATATTAAGTTTTAGTTATGATACTACCAAAATTATTCCACATAAATCTGCAGATTTTTTTACACAATTCTGTGCAGAAATAGCAAAAAAAAAATGTCCGCAGATTCTGTCTGTCACATACAGTACACGTTTTACAGGTTACAGTATAGTGCAGTGTTTCTCAGCTGGTGGGGGAACATTTTCAGTGGGTCGCGGAGTGTGTGGTCAAATAAACAGCAAAAGTAAATTTTATTTATTTATTTTTTTTTACTTATTTTGCATATATCAGACTTTTAGTTTGAAGTGCACGAAAACTTCATTTAATTAGAGCAACAAATAAGTTAAAACGCAAGTACGACCCCGAATATGCAAAGTGTGGATTTACATATATTGATGACAAAAAGGCTTGAAACCTCAGTGTGTGATGTGTAGTGAGGTGCTCAAACCTGTGGACTGTTTTCAAAGACGACTCCAATAGCTGAGGGCAAAGCTCACAAAAGTGCCGAACATCTTCATGTTCAAGTACAGGCTTTCTGCGCATCCTACTGTGCTCACCGAGTAGCAAAGGCCAAGAAAGCCCACACAATAGCAGAAGAGCAAATAACTGGTGATTATTATAAACATGGTTATGATTATTTTAATCACTTTAATTTGCTGGTTTGTTCTGTACAACTGGATCAGTGTTAACGTTTTATTAGCAGTTTAGTTAAAGGTAACTGACCACTGTTTACAGTATTTGATGTTTTTACTCTGTAATATTACTATAATTTGATACATTTTGGTAAATGACAGTGATAAAGTGTTTATTTTTAAGTCTTTGTGATTTTCTGTCACTGCTTGTGTATGTTAATAAACAAATACTAATGAATTAAAATAAATATTATAATTATATTATAAAATTATATTACAGTTCCTAAAAATGTGGGTCCCATGGCCAAACCAGTTGAGAGCCATTGGTGCAGTGATTTTGGGCATTTTTAATTTTAACACTATCCATGCAAACAGTCTTGAAGATGAGAAATGATGCTGTACGTTCAGCTTGTAATACATTACATTTATACTTTTAAATTGTAATAAAATAACAATGTTATGATGCGAGTAAATTATTGTATCATGTTCAATTTTGGGCAAATAGTTTTGTTTATATCATGTGTAAAACTAAGCATTTAACACAGTGTCTTCACTGTCAATGCTCTTTTAAGGTCCCTTTAAAAAAAAAGAAAAATTTGCAATGCTCGTTTTTTTTTTTTCTTCTTCTTCTTCTTCTTCTTCTTTTTTTTTTTTTTTTTTTTTAGAAATTTGACAATCTGTCAAGCTTGTAGATATCCTTAAAGGTCCCATGAAGTGCAGTGTTTCCTCTAGGATATTTTCCAGCTGTGGCGGCGGACTCTGTTGGGCATTTTACACAGATCCACCACTACATGTGGCGTTATTTCATTGACAAATGTCATGGGCGCAGAATTCAGTCGAGATCGCATTCATGTAAAAGCCTACGAGCATGTGAATCTCTGCTTGAGCGCCGATTTCCTCTGTTCGTGCACAACTTCTTGCGCACCCTCAAATATACGCTGCCACACCATCCCACTTTAGTTCCTCCGACACTCCCCCCTAAACAGAGCTGGACACGCCCACTTTTCTGACTTTTTCCAAAGTAGAGGTGTGAAAACACCCTGCTGAATCGAGGGAGTTTCATGGCCCTTTAAACACTGTTCACTTTCAGATTTAAGCCCTAGCTGGATATTTCACTTCACTTAGATCTGTGTTACACACTACATGGAAGCTCATTTTCAAAAACCCACATTAGGGGCTCTTTAAAATCTCCTCCCTCTGTTTTTGTTGTCGTTTTCCACAGGTTGACCACACTGAGCAGCATGTCTGCGTCTGATGAGCTGGACGACTCTCAGGTTCGCCAGATGCTCTTCGATCTGGAGTCTGCATACAACGCCTTCAATCGTTTCCTACACTCCTCCTAAACGCTCCGACCCTTTCAGAGCTCCTTTTCACCAGCTTTTAACATGTTGCCCTTGTTTCGGAAACATTGATCTGTTATATAGAAATCCCAATTAATGTACTGTTTACTAAAGCTTCTAATATTCAGTAAGGATTGTATCACTCTGACACTTGTTTTCTCCTTTATTTCTGTCACAATAGACTGACGTAACCAGTAGGCATATGCATTTAGTTCAGGGTGGGCTTTATAAGGATCAGTGTATTATAGAAAGATGTTAAATGAACATACTTTATGGATCACCTGATATATATAATACAGCAAGGATTGATTAGGAGTTGTCACTACTGGATTTTATTTGGCAATACACTGCAGTATAGTTCAGTTAATTGATGTATTTACTGACAAACAATGAACAATTTATAACAGTGTGTGCTCGTCTTATTCACATTAGTAAAACTACAGTTGTTCATGCACAGTTTTGGATTTTATTAATGCATTAGTAAGTGTTAAACTATGATTAATACATGCTGATTTGTTCATGTTTGTAAATACATTAACTAATGGAGCCTTATTGTAAAGTGTGTCCTTTTATTTTAAGCATATAAACCCATTTTGGTCAGCTTCAGACTTTCTTTTTTGTTAAAATATTATTTCCCACCGTATTTAATTGTGCATTTAAAGTACTTTAACATTTGCTGGTTGATAACCTTGACTTTTATATCAGATCTTGATTGAGAACTGTACTCTTTTTCTTGGCACGGTGTTGGTCTGTCTCTCTTCGGTATGTAATAAGTCATATTTATTAAATTACCATTGTAAATAAAATAGTTTTGAAATAAACTACATGGCTTTCAAACCTAATTTGTCCTACTGTATGTGATTTGTGTGGAATCAATCAAAATTGAAATAATTATATTGAAATAATAATGCCTACCTGCTTACAGCATGCAGTAATATGTCACTACTGTCATTTTGTTATGTCTGTATGTGAGGAGAGACCTTTGCACGCTAAAATGTTTTAGGAAATAAATAATAAGCAGCTCGGCTCTCAGAACACGGTAAATATAGTAAGTGTATTTCTGCACACACATTATAACCTGCTGTTTTACTCCACTGAACTCCATTTACTAAGGGGTTAATGCTAACAACTGATGATTGGCAGTAAAAATTACACCTTTTAATCCCAACAGGGAAAGCCACCGATAATCATGCATGCATGGATTATGCTTACTGGCCACTTTATTGGGTACACCTGTCCAACTGCTTGTAATTGCACATTTCTAATCAGCCAATCACAGTGTAGCAACTTATAAGACACGTATGGACAAGACGATCTGCTGCAGTTCAAAGCAAGCATCAGAATAGGGAAGAAAGGGGATTTAGGTGACTTTGAACGGTTGTTGGTGCCAGACGGGCTGGTCAGAGTATTTCAGAAACTGCTGATCTACTGGGATTTTCACGCACAACCATCTCTAGGGTTTACAGAGAATGGTCAGACGAAGAGGAAATATCCAGTGAGCGGCAGTTATGTGGGCGCAAATGCCTTGATGATGCCAGAGGTCAGAGGAGAATGGCCAGACTGGTTCCAGCTGATAGAAAGGCAACAGTAACTCAAATAAGCACTCGCTACAACCGAGCTCTGCAGAAGAGCATCTCTGAACACATCAACAACATGAAAGCATGGATCCATCCTGCCTTGTATCAGCGGTTCAGGCTGGTGGTGGTGGTGTAATGGTGTGGGGGAGATTTTCTGGGCACACTTTGGGCTCATTAGTACCAATTGGGCATCGTGTCTACGCCACAGCCTACCTGAGTATTGCTGCTGACCATGTCCATCCCTTTATGACCACAGTGTCTCCATCTTCTGGATAACGCACCATGTCAAGCGGGAATCATCTCAGACTGGTTTCTTAAACATGACAATGAGTTCACTGTACTCAAATGGCCTCCACAGTCACCAGAGCTCAATCCAATAGAGCAGCTTTGGGATGTGGGGGAACGGGAGATTGGCATCATGGATGTGCAGCCGACAAATCTGCAGCAACTGCGTGATGCTATCATGTAAATATGTAGCAAAATCTCTGAGGAATATTTCCAGTAGCATCTTGAATCTACGCCACTAAGGATTAAGGCAGTTCTGAAGGCAAAATAGGGTCCAACCCGGTAGTAATGTGTACCTAATAAAGTGGCCGGTGAGTGCTCTCATGGCTTAGCAATCAATGAATGATGTTATAATGTAAGTGTAGATAAGTTGAACAATACACAAGGCTTAAAATGTTATAATTTGATACAGTATTTTACGTAAACCAATATTTCCAAAATATGCTAATGTGCTCTCACGTTTTGGAAGCTGCGGCTCCTTTAAGAGTTTGCCTCATCTGTGTATGTACGTCTCCATGACGACGAACAATGACAAAACCAAGCGATGCGTAACTTTGAGCAGGCCACGGGCAGCAAATGACAACAGTGAACTCCAAACGACACAAAAACTGGATGTTATTTACATCAAGTCGGCTTTAAAATTTATGTAACTCCGTTTTAAATGTTTAGACGGCAAATAGTGATTAAGATTAGCGCGCGATAAATTGGTATTTACCTCAGAGAATTGCTCATAAGTTCACTCATAGGTGGTTAATCGGCATCGTGATGTCTCGTTGTTAGATTTTTTATGCATTAAAAGCTTTTTCACTTTATTCCTGCCATGGTTAATCTCATTCAGGTTAATATTAAGTGTTAAAACAGGTAAAAAAGCGGGAATGAACATCACAGAAGTGGAAGAACACATTAGCTCGAAGTATGAAATCAAGAGAAGGCTGGGGAAAGGGGTAAGTTATCTTCTAACGCACATGCTGTTTTTTATTATGTAAATAATGTGTTTTAATCCGATGTATAAACAGTATAAATGTATTTAAACCCTCATAATAATTTGAAAACACGTTTAGCTTAATATTTTCCTGCTAAACTCGTTGTAAGTTTATGTAATTAGAAACTTTTCGCTATTTAGTTAAACGTTTGCCATTTACCATGTTTTGCCATAATTTACTCTACTATTAGTCTGTAAGAACATGAGAATTACCTGCTACAAACCCTATCTGAATTATTCATGACTCATGATTGCTCGGGAACAGTCTAATGAAACCTACACATTCATTTCTAACAAAACAACATCAAATATAATAAACATCAAAATAATGACATTTTATTTGCTTACACTATCACTTACAGATTAAAAAGTGATGGAAGTTTACATATAAACATGTTTGATGGTGCAAAGGCTAAATATATTCGACACTCACTTAACTTTATAGAACATTAGTACTGTTACGTTTATTTCTATTAGTAGTATTACTATAGTAAAATATTAGTTCCAGACAGACCCAGATCTAAAATGAAACATGTAATGTGTGTTATATCTGTTTATAAATAATTATTTCGAACATTTGTTTTTAAAGTTGAAATGTTATTGCGTCTTCTCTGGGTCAAAGCTGGCCTGAAAGCATTATGAGTGTGTACAGCGGTCAAGAATAAACCGTCAGTCTAATCTCGTCTAATCTATATAAAATCTTGGGAATAATTTGTATGAAATCCCCTCTAAGACACACACAGCAGTCATGTTTAGTTGTTTCTCTTCATTGTTTTGCACTGGTTATACGCTTGAAGCAACCCTTTATTTATGCACTTTAAATAGTTCCTTTTTAACACATTTCCCTTTGTAAATATAGCTCAAATAAGAGACTCTGGGTAAAAATGAAATCTATAAAATATGAAAAGATATGTGTACAAATGAAAGCCACTGTTAGATCTAGTAATAGCAGTCTGTAAACCTCGTAGATCTCATAAAACCCTGTCTATACACTAAATAAATAAACTGCAGTCAGCACAGATGACTTAAATGAGGGTTTCTTGGCAACCCAGCCTAGATAATGGGCCATTTAGTTACGCATGGTCTGTTTTTAAAATCAAAAATGTCATTACTGTGTACTGTTTTTCATTTCTCGCAGGCGTATGGAATTGTCTGGAAGGCCGTGGACAGAAAAAGTGGAGAGACTGTCGCTGTGAAGAAAATCTTTGATGCCTTTAGGAACAGAACAGACGCTCAGGTTGGAGACTTTGACAGGATATACTGTAAAAGAGTACTGTTGATTGCAGGGTGCGAGTTACAGGGGGGTTAGGGAGGACTGATCCCCCTAATTAACATTTGATTACCCCTGAAGGATGTGAAAACCAGATGTATAGGGGTCAGTCCTTTAATATTGAGAAATACTTTTCTCAGATCTGTATCTTAAATAATAATATCAATAATTAAAATGGGGCGACGCAGTGGCGACGTAGCTAGTGCTGTCGCCTCACAGCAAGAAGGTCGCTTGTTCGCTAGTTCAAACCTCGGCTTAGTTGGCGTTTCTGTGTGGAGTTTGCATGTTCTCCCTGCATTCGCATGGATTTCCTTCGGGTGAACTATGAACTATGAAAAGAACTATGTAGCTCTGAGTGTTTCCCAAAACCCTTAGTTTCTTTGTTGCAGGTCCATCACTTGAACCACGTTAGTTATAACGTAAAGCGCCTATAATGATACTCTAAATGGGGTGGAGGAACCACTTCTTTTAGAGAAAACCCAATCATTTCTTTGTGCAAATTATATTGTTTTACACTCACACGAATTTAAAATGAAATCCAATATTAGATTTGGTAAAAACATGCACTCGCTTCCCATATTAATGGAAATATATGTAAATGGCACATATAGGGCCTGTGTTTGCTTTACTAATATTATTGAGAAGTTGGAACATTACATATTCTATTCTCAAACATAAAATCAATTACAAAAGATAACGTTTTCTAATATTATTTAAATCATATATATAAATAAATATATAATAATATATCTAACAATATATGTAACAATATATATAAATAGAGAAATAATGAGGCTATTTATTATAAAATAAAATGTAATGATAAAAAATCTTACTTTAATAATATTAATGATGATGATGATGATTTTTATTATTATTTTTTTAAAGTAGGATATTGTTTACTTATTTATTTATTTATTTTTAAAAGTCTTCTTTTATTATTTTATTATTTTTTTAAGTAGGATATTGTTTATTTATTTATTTATTTTTTCTAAAGTCTTCTTTTATTATTTTATTATTATTTTAAGTAGGATATTGTTTATTTATTTATTTATATATATTTTTAAAGTCTTCTTTTACAATTTAACACATGTAAACCACTGCAGAAAGCTCTAATCAGCAAGGCCATGTCATTTACAGTACAGATAAGCTTTGGAGACGTAGCATAAATTCTGCTTTTAAATTATAGGTCACCTACAGCTTTCGTCATGAAGCTGTGTTCAAAATGACATCAATGTTTTCAAAGTGCACTGCAAAGGGAGCACAAATGTAAACATGAAGATCGCTAAAACTGAACTGTAAAAATAGTTTGAAAGCAAACTACACCTAAGAGAGATGACCTTAATGCTTTTTTATTTTTAATGATACCAACTGTAAATGTTAGAATGTTCTAAATGAATAGGGCATAGGGGGGAAAAGTGGGAATAGAACACAGCCACGAACTATGTTTTTAACTACAGCTCCAGAGCTGTAGTTGCGATTGCTCAAGTTTGTGACGCAGTTTGTGAATGTTCGTTAAAGCGACGGATTTGGGAAATGGCAAATCAACAAACTATGTTTGTAACGACGGAACTTGCGACCTTAGTTAGCGAATGAAGGTTTTGGGAAACGCACCCCTGGTTGTTTGTATGAATGAGTAAACGTTCTGTAAGTTGCAATGTAAACTTAAAAGTGTTAAAAGTACATTTACAGCATGTTCATTTCTTTAACTCCCACAGAGAACATTCAGAGAAATTATGTTCCTCCAGGTAAGAATATTCACCAACATATTTAGCTGAAATCATAATTATCAGCCCTCCTGTAAAAAATTATCTTTATTTTAATTATGTTTTTTTCCCAACATTTTGAAAATGACTTGTCTAATAAATAATAATTAATAAATTGTCTAAATAAATTCTTGTAAATTGTTTTAGTTAGGTTAAATAGGGTATTTTGGCAAGCCATTGAACAACAGTGGTTTACCCTGTAGCCAATTGAGAAAACAAGAGGGGATAGTGACCTTATGAGTTTTAAAAAAAATAATGTTTTGTTTCTTCAGCCAAACAAAAAAAAAAAAGATATATATATGACTTTTTCCAGAAGAAAAATATAATAGGAAATACTGTGAACATTTTCTTTGCTCTACAATAAAAGTGTTAGAAAAAAAGTTTATGCTCAAACTACTTTTCCTTTTACAGGAGTTTGGAGATCATCCTAATATAATAAAATTACTAAACGTCATCAGAGCCCAAAACGACAAAGATATTTACCTTATATTTGAATTCATGGGTAAGAGACCATTTGAGTGATCTATGCTTCAGTATTTTTTGCTTATATTGTATATTAATTAATTATTTGCATATATGCAACATTCATAAATCGTCATTATTTAGTTATAATTTTGTTGTCATGTAATTTTGTTGACTTTTTCATCATTTTATCGACTCTTTTCTTTTCAGACACAGACCTACATGCAGTGATAAAGAAAGGAAATCTATTAAAAGACATTCATAAGCGTTATGTAATGTACCAACTTCTTAAAGCAACAAAATATCTGCATTCAGGCAATGTCATTCACAGAGACCAAAAGGTATGTTGTTGTACTCAACGTTTAACACTTCTTCATTCTTATTAGAAGTGTTTAGATCAACCCTTGAATTATTTGTTTGAATTAATTATGTATTTTTCTTTCTTTTAGCCGTCCAACATCTTATTAGACTCAGATTGCTTCGTGAAGCTGTGTGATTTCGGTTTGGCGAGATCTCTGTACCAAATCCAAGAGGATGCTGGGAATCCTGCATTAACAGAGTATGTTGCAACACGATGGTATCGAGCTCCTGAAATACTTCTGGGATCCTCAAGGTGTGTGAATTCCAAAATATACTCCTTTTAAAGCATTTTTTTTTAGCTTTATGCACTTTTAGCTTTATTTAGTGTGTCATGTTGCTGTTTGGGTGTGAAAAACATCTTACAATGTACAAAGCAGGAGTTTGTTTTGTTTCTGAATGAACTCCAATACCTCCATTGTTGACTTGAGTTTCGCAAAACAACAAACACGACATGTCACACTATGCACAATTTAAATAACTGCCAGCCAATAACTGCTAGAGGAAAGTGTTGTCTTCATTATTGCATGACTCTATTATACTGATACACATGCAACTTTTGGATTTTCAATGCTGTAACAAATATTACATCACTATGTGTGTTGTTGTTTGCTTTTTGACACAACCTTAAATCTAATCACTCAAATCAAATCAAATCACTTTTATTGTCACATCATCAGCAGCACGTGTGATACGATGAGTGAAAAGCTTAGGTGCTGGCTCCAGACAGTGCAAATACAACGACAGTGCAAAATACAGACAATGCAAAATGCAACAGCATACTCCAAAAAAAAAACAGGACAATGTAAAATTGACAGCGATTATGTACAATGAATAGGTGTACACATAGTTGTAGGCAGTATTGTTTTAAGTATGGCTTGGTTTAAGCGCAGTGCATGTTACATATTGATGGTGTGGAGTGAGGGGTATGGAAGAGTCTGTGTGTGGTGTGTTAAGTGTTCATCAGAGCCTGATAGTCTGAGGGAAGAAGCTTTCCTTCAGTCGGCTGGTGCGGGATTGGTTGCTGCGGAACCGTCTGCCTGAGAGTAGCAGAGAGAAAAGTGTATGGCTTGGGTGGCTGGAGTCGCTGATGATTCTCTTGACTTTCCTCATGCACCGCCTGGTGTAGATGTCCTAGAGGAAGGGAAGCTCACCTCCTACTACGCGTCCAGCAGTTCGGACAATCCTATGTAGGCCTTTGCGATTGCTGCTGGTGCTGTTTCCATACTAGGTGGTGATACAGCCAGACAGGATGCTCTCCACAGTGCAGGTGTAGAACGAGCGGAGGATGTGGGGGCTCATTCCAAACCTCCTGAGACGCCTGAGGAAGAAGAGTCCAAGAGTCCAAGAAACTTGAATTTGCTGACTCTCTCCATTGGTCTCCCGTTGATGGTGATGGTGGTGTGTTCTCTCTTCTCTCTCCTTGAAATCTTCCACCAGCTCCTTGGTTTTGCTGATGTTGAGTGAAATATACACACAGATACTTTGTGTGTATCTGAGTTGATATCTGACAGCTGGTTTCTCTGTGTGTGTGCTTTTATATCTGTGTTTTTAGAAAATCAAATATTTTCAGTTTTTTTCAAGGCGTTAAAATGCATGCAGATATGTTTTTATCCAAGTATATAAAGGGCCCACCCACTTCTGGAACAGGAGGCGGAGAAACAGAAGCTCATTTGCATTTAAAGAGACGCACACATCAAAACAGTGTGATTTTACTTTGACGTAATCATTGCATAATTAATAAATGATCTGTAGGATATGTCGAGCTGAAACTTGAGACTTCAATTATAAAAGCGACATAATATGACCCCACATCAAAATGCATTGATCTTCCAACCCAAGCTCATTCTGGAAACGTAGCCCCGCGGACGTTTCTGGAGACCGCGATTTACGTGGCCGGAGGTACGTACGGACGCGTTTAGTTTTTTTCAAGCAAGCGCTGCAGGGCGGTGTGGCCGACGCGCTCGCCGGCCGACGGCTCGCCTCCAAGTGGAGGGCTTTCACAATGCAACCAGTTTGTCCGCCCCGGAGGAGGAGGAAGAGGAGCCGGCCGGGGAACAGCGGTTCCGGAAATCAGGTAAGACGAAAAACGGAATCCGAAAAATAAGGGCGAGAACGCGGCGGGATCCGAAAACGCGGTCGAAATTGAAGACGAGGGCTTTTGCTTTTTGTTTTTTTTCTGGACGGCTTTTGCGAACCGTCGCTCGGGTTTAGGGAAGGAGGAGGAGGAAGAGGAGGGCGGCCGAGACGGCCGATCCGGCAGCTTTTCGCGCGAGAACTGCGCGGCCGAGACGCGAAAAAGCGCGCACAGCGGCCTCTCGCGGATCCGCGAAAACAAAAACCGCTCGAATACGTACCTCCCGGGACGTAAATCGCGGTCCGCAGAATCATCCGCAGGGCTACGTTTCCACAATGAGCCCGGGTTGTGATCTTCATATATATTATTAATAATGAGTCCTATGTTTGTACAGGTACACAAAAGGTGTGGACATGTGGAGTATAGGATGCATCCTGGCAGAGATGCTGCTGGGCAAACCGCTTTTCCCTGGGACGTCTACCATTAATCAAATAGAAAAAATCATGAACGTCATTCCACATCCTTCGACAGAGGGTTTGTTTCTTTCTCATGTAAAAACTTTATATAAAAAAAAAATATATAAATAATGTTTTTCAGACAACAATTAAGATAACTGGCCACAATGCCTGTTTAGTTAATTCATTCATTAATTTTCCTTCGGTTAGTCGCTTTATTAATCAGGGGTCATCACAGCCGATGCGCTTCCAGCTGCAACCCGGTACTGGGAAACATCCATACACACTCGCATTTACACACACACTCATACACGACGATCAATTTAGTTCATCAATTCCCCAATAGCGCATGTGTTTGGACTGTGGGGGAACCCGGAGCACCCGGAGGAAACCCACTCCAACACGGAGAGAACATGCAAACTCCACACAGAGAAATGCCAATTGATTCAACCGGGACTTGAACCAGTGACCTTCTTGGTGTGAGGTGACAGTGCTAACCACTGAGCCACCGCCCTCTTTGTTTTATAAGCAAATCAAATAACATTATACTGACACCACTGTTTTTGTTTGTCATAGATGTGTTGGCCATCAGATCAGAGTACGGGGCGTCTGTGATTCAGAGAATGCTGCTTAGGTATGTCATGTTAATATTTAATAGCTTGTCTTCATATTTTGCTCAGCTGACTCTGCTGTCATGATATATGTGTTTAGACCGCAGGTGCCATTAGATGAGATTCTGCCGGCCTCAGTGCCACCTGATGCCCTTGATTTACTGCAACGCCTGCTGCTTTTCAATCCAGACAAGAGACTCAGCGCAGAAGAAGCTCTGCAGCATCCGTATGTGTCCAAGTGAGTCAACCTTCTGCAGCATTTATTTAATGATTTGAGTTTGCCATTGTAATATTTGTATTATGTTATAATAGTTTTGATGAAGTACTAGCTGACATTCTAGTGGAAAAAAAACAAAATCATTGACTGTGATTAAAGCCTATAAAAATAGCCTGTAATTCAAGTTATGAAAGAAATATTTCCCTGTATGTGATTTTATAGGATATGAAATAGTTCTGTAAGATCACACAAGCAAGAGTGCAACTTCCCTGAATATCCACATAAACACCACTGCAAAGTTCATGTTTAGTGAGTCAATTTAGACAAAATATATTGTCTGCTTCATTCCTGATGGAATTTGTTTAGTAATTATTCAGTCGAGTCATTTATTCAACTATTCATTTATGAATGCAGTCACTTGTTTCTTGTTTGAAGGTTGTGACGTGGTGTGTTCTGCAGTTAACCCATCCAAGTGTACACATACACACACATGCACTCTGAGCAGTGGTGTGTTTTAATTCTTGTTATTGAAAAAAAATAAATAAATAAAATAATATATATATATATATATATATATATATATATATATATATATATATATATATATATATATATATATATATATATATATGCTCACCGGCCACTTTATTAGGTACACCTGTCCGACTGCTCTTTAACTCAAATTTCTAATCAGCCAATCACATGGCAGCAACTGAATGCATTTAGGCATGTAGACATGGTCAAGACGATCTGCTGCAGTTCAAACTGAGCATCAGAATGGGGAAGAAAGGGGATTTAGGTGACTTTGAACATGGCATGATTGTTGGTGCCAGACGGGCTGCTCTGTGTATTTCAGAAACTGCTGATCTACTGCCATTTTCACGCACAACCATCTCTAGGGTTATCCATCCCTTTATGAGCACAGTGTCTCCATCTTCTGATGGCAGCAGGATAACGCACCATGTCATAAAGCGTGAATCATCTCAGACTGGTTTCTTGAACATGACAATGAGTTCACTGTACTCAAATGGCCTCCACAGTCACCAGAGCTCAATCCAATAGAGCAACTTTGGGATGAGGTGGAAAGGGAGATTGGCATCATGGATGTGCAGCTGAAAAATCTGCTGCAACTATGTGATGCTATCATGTCAATATGGAGCGAAATCTCTGAGGAGTATTTCCAGTAGCTTGTTGAATCTCTGCCATGAAGGATGAAGGCAAAATGGGTCCAACCCGGTACTAGTAAGGATTACCTAATAAAGTAGGTGTACAAAGGTGGACCATATATTTACATAAAAAGTCATCATGAAATCCCATCTGAACCTATTAGCTTTCTTAATTCATAGCCCTGGACTTATACATGCACATTGTTTTTAGTATATTAAAATATAGTATGTAGTAATGAAAAGCTGTTGATTATTCAGATTCTTAAAATATATCATTCATTTATTAATATATAATATATAACCTTATTTGAGGTAAAGGTAAAAAACATATTATTTTCTCTTAATTCTTGCAAGATTTCACAACCCATCCAGCGAGCCCAGTTTGCTCTATGACGTCATTTTGCCCGTGGATGATGACGTCCAGCTCTCCGTTACACAATACAGAAACAAACTCTATGAGGTAAGAAGAAACTTTAGGTTTGCTACTTTGGTAGCAGCCATGATGTTGTGTGTACACAGTCATGTGATTCTGTGTTATGTTAACAAATGCTGTGTCACAGTGACACAAATCCTTCCTTCTGAACTTAATCAAAAATAATCACTCACTGAAGCACGCTCTACCATGCAAAATGTTGTATTATTAATAATCAAGCATATTAAATAGTCTCTTTTCGCAATGATGTCATTTCACTTCCTCCTATTGGCAATGCAGTGTATTTTTAGCTTTGTTTACCTTAACCTTAAATCATCTGAAAATATTTACTAAAGTAAAGTTTGGAAATGATTCTTTAAGTTGTTAATAATATGCATAAGCTATGGTTTATCAAGGAAAGTATATTCAATGCAATTCAATTCATCTTTATTTGTATAACGCTTTTACAATGTAGATTGTGTCAAAGCAGCTTAACATAGAAGTTCTACTAGATTGAAACAGTGTCAGTCTAGTTTTCAGAGTAGAAGTTCAGTTCAGTTCAGTTCAGTTCAGTGTGGTTTAAATTTCACTGCTGAAAGTCCTAACACTGAAGAGCAAATCCATTGATACACTTACAAGTATACTACTGGTATATAGATGTTAGGGTAACACTTTACAATAAGGTGTATTAGTTAATGCATTTACTAACATGAACTAATCATGAACAACACATGTACAGCATTTATTAATCATAATACTAATGCATTATTAACATCCAAACTCATGCTTGTTAACATTAGTTAATGCACCGTGAGTTAACATGAACTAACAATGAACTACTGTATTTTCATTAACTAACATGAACAAATACAGTAGTAAATGTATTGTTCATTGTTTGTTCATGTTAGTAAATGCAATAATTAACATTAACTAATGAACCTTATTGTAAAGTGTGACCGATGTTAGTATATCTACTGCTATTTTAGTATACTAAAATATGTACTTCATATAATTAACTTTTAAATTTTGTAGGGTTACACTGTGAATAAGCAGTTTTTCGTATTTTGTTATAAAGGTTTTATGTTGTAGTTGTTTTATCCTTTTAAATTGAATTGATGGGATCAATATCTAACCATAAATATATGGAAAACATCTGTGAACCCACATGAAAAAATGCTATATTTGTGGTATATAGGGCAAAGACGCATCTCATCCAAAATAAACCTTTGTTTTGAGATAAGATATGTTTGTAGTATATTTCTTTATGTGTATACGTAATACACAAACGCATACAAAAAACAAAACCATGCAAAACTGTATATATTTGTGCATATATATTTACATTAATATGCAATTTATATAACTAAACATTTTCTCAGGTACAGTTGAAGTCAGAATTATTATGTTTGCAACCTTTACACCGATTAATTCAGTTTATTTCCTCAATAATAGATTTATTTTTACATTGATGCTGCTATGAATATAAGGTTTTATTTTAAATTATAATGTTATTCTTTACAATAAAAATGTTTTACTGAATTTTCACCTAATAAACAAAGCCTTAACCACTTAAACTCTCTGTGACGTCATCGACTTTCGCTTTCAGATATAAAGGGCTAGCAGTGCACCAGACCTCCGTAAGTGGTGTCGTTTGAACGTGTAGAATCTATATTTTATGCACATATGCATCACTTTGGTTTTTATTCTACTGTATAAAAGTTATTTACACTTAAATACACAGTATTTTGGAGACCCGAGCTGGGTATTGAACTTTGGTTCATTTTCATATTTTTCATATGACACATGTACAAGTTATAGCTCAAATGAAAGCTCTTGCCGGTGCTCATACGGTTCTAGCATTCTTTTTACTGAATTATATTCACATATCAATCAGTTGCCGAATGAATCGCCGTGTTTCCATGGTGCAGAAGTGAAAACAAAACATTCATGATCAATAAGCAGCCCCAGATAGCACAGACAGCTGTCATCTCTTACCTTATGCTGTGCGCTTCAGGGCCATTTCTCCTCTGTTTTTGAGGTGATGTGCATAAGTAATTCTTTTATATGTCTGACGTGCTCCAAACACAGTGAATTATGTTTGATCAAACAAAACAATAGTGAAATATGAAAACAATGATCGGTCTCTGTGGCTTGTACAGCACCTCTCATCAGTTGGAATACAATAACTTTTGCATAGATTATGGTGGAGACATTTTTCTTTTTTCCTATGATTACAGACATGTGCAGAAACCACCAACATTAATTACAGCACGCTAGAGCACACACAACCTAAAAGATACACTTTCAAATTTGAGTTTATAAAACGAAAATACAAAAAGCGCCTCTTTTTTTAAAGTGTTTATTATAACACAGACAACATATACAGATATTTTGACCACTTTCAACAGTGCTTTATGAAAATTGAAAGGGTTTTCTTTAAAATGATACCAATTTTTTGCATTTACACCTCTTAATGTGTATTTGGGAAACTTTTAAATTTGGGTAGGCAAAATCCAGGCGGAAATCCCCAAATAGCAGCAGAGTTTAACTAGTTAAACCCAACTTCAAAAACAAAAAACAATCCTACCAACCCCAAGACTGTATTTACAGTAATACTGTGATCTTAAATGCTTAAAAAAATTACTTTCCTCCAGATGATCGTGGAGAAAAGGGCCAGTCGACAAATGCAGAAGCAGCCTCATATCAGGCAGAAGCTGGAGGAGAAGCCTGCGGAGGTGCATGTGGACGGTGGATTAACCAGAAGCAGTGAAGCAGGTGCTGTTTCTCAGAGGGATCCTGACAGAAAATCTCCCAGGGACAAGAAGAGCATTAATGGAGCCAAAGCTGTCAGCAGACCTGAGCAAACACACTCGTCTCCGGAAACCTCCTATAACCCCATCACACACATGCCCAGTGAGTTCTGCGCAATAATCGTACCCCTTACACACTCACTCATGTGCTTCTTTTTGCATACGGAGTTCACATCACAATTTACTTTTCCACTAAGGGTCAACATCTGGCATATCTTCCCATGGCTTTTTCTCATCTTTGTAAAGATATTTCAAGAGTTCACTCTTAGCTGATGATCTATCAAAAGCTTGTGTGGCATGATGTCCCGGGAGAGAGCCCTGAGCTGAAGGGATCCTCGAGCCAGGGGCTTCCTCCCGTTGGCAGAGAGAGAGGGGAGCCTGAGCTCGGTGGATCTCAGAACTCCCCGGCTCCGGTAGCTGAGGGAACATGTGAAAAAAGGGGTTAGACAAGTGCTTGATTGTTATGCATGTTTTATATCTTTGGATGGTGGGAGGAAACCGGAGAACCCGGGGAAAACCCACGCGGATGTAACCTCGCCAGTCCTACACCACCCGACCCGCTCTGAGCTGGGATCGAACTGGCAACCTTCCGCATGGGAGTTGGTTGCTCTACCAAGGAGGCTAAAGACATGGCCTCTAGCGTCTGTCGCTAGAGCACCTTTTTACTAGCTGGCCTCCGTTACACGGACACGGGGAGAATATACAAACTCCTCACAGAAACGTCTGGCGGGACCAGGACCGGCAGTGTTCTTGCTGTGGGGCTCACAGTGCTAACCTCTGGGCCGCCGTGCCACTTGATCAGTGGTAAAGGAGAAGAATAGGGGAGGAAGGGGGGTTTCTTCCAAACAAAGATAAAATGGACTGAAAACTGTGGTTATTTATAGTAGCTTAGGGCTTATATGATTGGAAGATAATGATTAGCTAATACGAGACCGGCCGTGATAAATCATAAGCACGTGATCCTCTCGAAATTAGGTTATGAATAAACCTCACTTAAAGGAAATTGCATACAGATAAGGGTTAGTTTACCAAAAATGAATATTGCGTTATACTTTGCTCACCCTTTACTTGTTTTTGAGTTTCTTTCTTCTATCGAACACGAGATAAGATGTTTTAAGAAATGTTGGAAACCTGTAACCATTGACTTCCATTGTGTTTGTTTTTCCTGTTATGGACGTCAATGGTTACAGGTTTTCTTAAAAATATCTTTCAAGAGTTCACACTTAGCTGATGATTGATAGTAAAGCTAGTTTGGCGTGCTGTCCCGGGAGAGAGCCCTGAGCTTATAAGATCCTCGAGCCCTGGGCTCCCTCCCGTTGCAAGGCGAGAGGGGAGTTTGAGCTCAGGTAGATCTCGATGACTCCCCTTCTTGCTTGTTGTAGCTAAGTGTCGGATATGGATGCTGAAAGGTGTACTCAGAGTTTAGCTAATGTATTTTGATTAATTGTTTAGGGTGCTTGTTTTTGAACTGTGGGAGGAAACCGGAGGACCCGGGGAAAACTCATGCGACCACGGGGAGAACGAGCAAACTCCGCACAGAAATGCCGTCTGGTTTGGAAAGGAATTAAACCAGGGGCGTTCTTGCTGTGAGGCAACAGTGCTAATCGCTGGCCACCGTGATGCCCGTTTGAAAGGAGGGACAGTAGGGTTGGGGGGGGTGGGGGGGGGAGGGGGGGGTTCTTCAAGACGAAGATATTGAGATGAGAAAGTCTGGTTATTTATAGTGAGTTAAGGATCGTCTGATAGGATAATCAGTCATTAGCTAAAGTTGGAACAGCTGTGAACAATCATAAGCACGTGATCCTCTCGAAATTTGTTTATGAATAAACTTCACTTAGTGTTCAACAGAAGAAGGAAACTCATAAGAGTCTGGAACCAAAGTAAATGTTCATTTTTGGGGGGAACTATCCTTTTAAATTAGCATGGCAGTGGCCTGTAATTACCTACAGTGCACTACGGTGCTGAGAACTGGTTTCTCAGTGGTAAATAAAATCTGAAGTCGCACCAGGCAAAAAAAAAATAATTAATTAAAAAGACACACATTAGGCCCATCCTGGGGTTTAAACCAATCAGAAGTAGTGAATTTAAAATGTGTTAATATGGAAAACAGTCATTTTACATTGTAATTGTCATCATGTATTTTGTCTTTTAGTAGAGAAAAAAGACTTAAATTATAATAAAAAGCTGTTTTCAATTATTTTGCAGATGGTTCAGTCAAATCTCCGTCTCATCTTCTGAGATTAGTGAAGAGGAATCAGGAGAGCGCTGGTGTTCTGCCTGCAGAGGGTGCTAACGGGCCTGTGGTGCGTGCTGCAGTCTCTCCTCACTTGCGTTTTAGTAAAAAAGCTGTATTGTTTGATGTTTGTTTATTGTGTGGTAATATGATGCACATTTTAACTCTCATCTTTGACCTCATATACAGAATTGAAGTCAGAATTGTTTGCCCACTTGTGATTTTATTTTATTTTTTTAATATTTCCCAATTGATGTTTAAAGGGCCATGAAACCCCTCGTTTCAGCAGGATGTTTTCACACCTCTAGTTTAGAAAAAGTCAGGAAAGTGGGTGTGTCTAGCTCTGTTTAGGTGGGAGTGTCGGGGGAGGGAAAATGGGAAGGGTTTGAATAAAAATGGGAGTTCCCATTTGGACACATGCTAATTTTCACAAAGAAAAAACAAACACACACAGGGGAGAAAGACTGTGTTTAATGACAGTGAAATGTTTGATACTGCACCTTGTATAAGAGAAAAAAAAACCTCAGCATTTCTCGATAACTCAGATGCACTCAGTAGGTCAGAAAGCCGTGTGTGTGTAGACAATCCTGTCATGAAATGTGGCGAAAGTTAAACAAGAGGGTCGGCAATAGTTTGCTTACAGTGTTCACGTGTTTACACTCAGAGAGCAGCATTTACAGCGGATCGTTCAGTCCATAATATTGTAGTGATGTTAACGTAAACTAAGTAACTTAGAAATCATTCTGACTAAGGTCTGTCTTTAAACACTGGAAGAGTTCTGCTGACCATACCAACTATAACTTTGCCATCTGAATGAACAAAGAAAGGGCGCTGATCGCACACACTTACCAAATCTGATGAGACGGGACAATCAGCTCATACTGGAGCTGCGTCTTTTTTAAAGGAGACGAGCAGCAAATCCAGATTTCTCCATTTCCAGATGAGAAAAGATCTCGAGTAAAAAAATGTTCCGTAAAAACGTATTGTTGTCGAGCATCGCGTGCACAATCCATATGTGAGTCCAGCTGCGCTCTCATAGAGAGAAAATGAAAACAACACCTTCACTGCAGCATATTATAAAATCAACACTGATGACCCGTATCTCCAAACATTTCTTATTCTTTTCTCATTCCTTTTGGCAACATGACGTGGCATTTCTCTGCCGTCTGAACACTGTTTCAGGTATAGTCTAAGAAAGCTAGCATGCATATTAATGAAGTTGCAGTGCATACACAATAGAGCGCGCTGATGGTTTGAACCAATGACTGTAAAAAATATGGACGACGCGACAGCCCTTTTTCCCATTGAACGCCTTGAGGGCAAAACGCCTGCTTGACGGGCACAAACAGTCGCAAAAGACTGCTGAAATTGGAGCCTTGACATGCGCAGAAGGATTGTCTGATGGAGCCAGAGGAGGAGCCGCGATAATGAGCGGAGTCGAGCTTCCAACCAAACGCTTTATGTAAAATCAACTACGCCCCCCGAACTTCTCAGCATGCGTTTGCTGTCATATCAACACAAATGGATGTAATAACATTAACAAATATGAGGGTTTTATATATTCAATCGCGCCAGCTCCGGGCCGCAGCGCATAACTTACTCGCGGCGTCGCGGGCTGATTCCGGCTTGCATGCGGCAGCGCCGGCTCGCTCGGCCGCCGCATCTGGCTCGATTGACTCGGGCTGGAATCGGGTAGTGAGTCCAGGCATCCGGAGTAGGTCCAGCAGAGGTAACGTTAGTCAGTCTGAGCTCTAAGAGATAAGTCTCCGGCAGGCGAGAATCTAGCCGGAACTGTGTTTTGCTATCTGGGTGGCTAGGCGTGTATCAGCAAACTAATAAAGCCCGAAAAAAGCCCTGAACTTAGCGAATAAACAGTGTTCCACCAGATCATGTATGTCAGAAACTATAGTTTACTGCTGAACTCATTTTGTCATGGTAAAATAACACAGAAATCGAATAATAACATTTCAGTCTACTTCAGTCTCCTGCCGAAGCTCAGACGCTTTGAGAAACTGTCAATCACAGCTGTCAATCACGATGACACGCCCAGCATTAAATTACTGCTAAAAACAAACTGTTTACAAAAATGAAGATCTGCACCTACTTCAGCACAATAACCAGTGCCTTAATCCACCAGAACTATCTTTCGGGACATTTTATTGCAAGTGTAATAATTTTTTTATTTGGGCTCAAGTCTCCTTCATTAACACGGAGGAGGCGGGCTTTATGACTTGTACTGCAGCCAGCCCCCAGGGGGCGATCTAACGGCCGAGACCTTCACTCAAACGTAGGCTTGCGGCACACTTGGTTTGAACCAAGCCATGCTCATGAATCAATGCAACACACTCAGAGACGTAATAAGGCACTCCCAGGCACAGACGTCCAGTCTACATGCTGGAATACATGCTAAGATCTCATGACCGTGACGCAGCATCAAAAATTCGTTTCAAACCGGAATTACAAATTTGCTCAAAATAACGCAAAAACAACCAATTTTCACTTTTTATTGTAATATGTGTGTCCTAATAGTGTTTTTAGCAGTGTGGGACACATATACGATTGTCAACAGCTCAAAACATGTGTTTTGGTGTTTCGTGACCCTTTAACAGAGCATGGGAATTTTTTCACAGTATTTCCTATAATGTTTTTTCTTTTGGAGAAAGTCTTATTTGTTTTATTTTGGCTAGAATAAAAGCAGTTTTTAATTTTATAAAAGCCATTTTAGGGTCATTAATATTAGCCTCCTTAAGCAATATTTGTTTTGGATAGTCAGGACAAGCCACTGTTATACAATGACTTGCCTAATTACCCTAACTTTACCCTAATTAACCTAGTTAAGCCTTTAAATGTCACTTTAAGCTGAATACTAGTGTCTTGAAATAAATATTATTTACTGTCATCATGGCAAAGATCAAATAAATCAGTTATTAGAAATGAGTTATTAACTATTATGATTAGAAATGTGCTGAGAAAATCTGCTCTCCGTTAAATAGAAATTGGGGAAAACATATACAGGGGGTTGAATATTTCTGACTTCAACTGTATTGTGTGTTCTGTCCATCAGGCTGCAGACCCACGCGGTCGATCGGCTCCTGTTGCTCGCACACACTCTTTCTCTCTCACACTCGCGCAGCCACTGAATAATCCCCTGATCCGCAAGGATGAAGCCATTGTTTCCCCCGGGCTGTGTGTCACCTCTGCATGCTTGGTGAGTGGACTCTTTTTGTTTGGGGGAAATGTTTTTATAATCACTGCTATACTGCTTATTAAGCATAAACATCTCCAGTTTACACTGACATGGGTCAAACATGATTCTCTGATTTGTGTTATGTCATTTCAAACTAAATTAGTTAAATGAAATGAGTTTGTTGGGAACGTGAATAATAGTACAGGTGAATTAAATTGTAGTGTATGTGTGTGAATGCAAGAGTTTGTGGGTGTTTCCCTGTATTGGGTTGCGGCTGGAAGGGTATCCGCTGCATTAAACATATGCTGGATAAGTTGGCGGTTCATTCCGCTGTGGCGACCCCTGATTAATAAAGGGACTAAGCCAAAAAGAAAATGAATGAATGACTGACGGATGCTACAGTTTGTCTCACAGGATGTTTTTCTTCTTATCTTGACCGTGCAGAACCACAGGCCTGTTTCTAATTCCCGAGATGCCAAGATTCCTCCGCGGTTCAGCAAGAAGGTTTTCCAGAGTCAAGCCAATGTTTCTGCAGCCGGAGATCCAAGAGCCAAACTGGGCAGCTACTCTCAGGCCTACGGGACCATCAGCAAGACCGGGCTGGACAGTCTGATGAGGAACTGCAACTGAACGCACTGAAGTAAATCATTCATTGGATTTAAAACATTTTGTTTAAGGTAAGAGGCTGCAAACAATTTATATGGGCTGAATTTAAACAAACATATGAAGTTGAACATTATCACATTTAAGCTGATAGTTTAAATTCAGCACACATCTATTGTTTGCCACCACTTACCTTAAAAATATTCGGTAAATCCAATGAATCATTATTTTGGATGGTCATTGTAGTCTCCCAGATGAAAACATGCATTCATAGTCGTCACATGCCATTGTGGAAACTCAGATTAGTGCTGCCAATGACTTTATTTTCATCGATTTCAATTTAGGTGTCAACATTTGGTTTGTAAATATGTGGTGAAAACGTTTAATAAATGTGTCGTGTGCATTTGTGGTGTGCGTCGGCTTTTATTCTTAGCTTTCTAAATAGCAATCATTAAAACTTATATGGGGTGGCAACAGTGGCTCAGTTATTATTATTATTATTATTATTATTATTGTCATTATTACTATTGTTATCATTACTATTATTAATATTATTACTACTATTAATATTATTGTTGTTGTTGTTATTATTATTTTTATAATTACCATTAATATTATTATTATTACCATTAATATTATTATTACAATTTTTTTATTATTAGTATTATTATTAATATTATATTTTTATTACTAATATTATTATTGCTAATATTATTTTATAATTATTTTTATTGTTATTATTATTAATTTTATTATTACTACTATTATTTTTTATTTATTTATTATTATTATTATTACTATTATTATTTATTATTATTATTATTATTATTATTATTTATAGTTTTTGTTATTATTATTATTTTTATTATTACTAATATTATTATGACTATTATTATTATTACTATTATTATTTATTATTATTATTATTATTTATTGTTTTTGTTATTATTATTATTATTATTATTGTTTTATTATTACTATTATTATTATCACTATTATTATTATTATTATTATTTGTTATGATGTGCAGATTTTTCAGAATATTTAAAATAACTAAAACACTGTGAGTGAGAAATGACTAAGATGTTTTCCATACCCTATTATGCCTGCTTTGTTAGGTCAATTTAATAATGCAAAGCATTCCATAACTCTCCATAATATTCCATAATATTTAGCAATATTTGCTTCAGCTTTGACACATATTTAAGCAAACCAGAAGCCACTTTGACCTTTTTTAAGTAACATTTACATATTTCTTTCCAACTCACAGATGATGGATATAATATGCTATTCATTTTATACACAATACAAACATAAGTGCACTACATAATTATACTAGCGACATAAATATTTTGGGCAGCATAGTGTCTCAGTGATTAGCACCGTGGCCTCACAGCCGGAAGGTCAATAGTTTGAGCCTCGGCTGGGTCAGTTGGCATTTCTGTGTGGAGTTTGCATGTTCTCCCTGTGTTGGCGTGGGTTTCCCCAAGGTGCTCTGGTTTCCCCCACAGTCCATACGCATACGCTATAGGGGAATTGGGTAAGCTAAATTGTCCGTAGTGTATGAGTGTGAATGTGAGAGTGTATGGGTGTTTCCCAGTACTGGGTTTTAGCTGAAAGGGCATCTGTTGTTTAAAACAAATGCTGAATAAAGTGGTGGTTCATTCCACTGTGGAGACCCCTGATGAATAAAGGGAAATGAATGAATGAATGAATGAATATTTGCAATAATAAGGATAAGTATATAATATTTTATTAAAGTCAGAGCAATTTTGCCTCCTAATGTTGCTGTAATAAATAAAAACCTAACCCAAAGCCATCACTTTCATTTCTGTAGTGTCTAATAATGTCACTTATGATATTGTTTGGGAATATATTTGCTTTATTTGGATGTCAGAAAGCATCTGCATTCAGAAATGCTCTATTTTTGCAGCAACTCCACTAGTTTACTATTTTTTTTACTAGATTTTACTCGAAACAGTATTTAGTCTGGATTAAAGTGGAAAATTGTAGAACATTCCAGCAATTACGCAATGGGAAAGTTCCTGTAGTCAGTACAGTGCGAAGATGTTGTGTCAGGTGACTCTTCACTTACGTCACAGAGCGGTGGGCGTGGCGAACGGATTCAGAGCAGACACGCATTTACTGCAGCCAACGTCAACACAAGCCAGCGCACGGACAATATTTCTGCCGGTATTTCATAAGAAAACGGCATATTTCACTGCGCGTCGCTTAAACTCAAAGGTAAGTCTGTCTATTTGTCTGCCAAACACTCGCGTTTGTTTATTTCTGAGCAGGTATATTTAAATAGCGCAGTCGGAAAGACATGGCGCTCGTGTTGTCATGGTGCGCAAATCAGGCTTCATGTTTTCAGATCATTATAAGCTCTGCTAACGAACTTATTGGGGTATTTTGGGTTGTAATCTGCTGCGTTTGATATTATATATGTAAATATATGTATGACTTAACAAGTGTGGCTGGTTCATATAATAACGACATACGCAGCGGGCTGCTCCGTTATACAGATTAACACAGATTTATTGTGAGGTTAGGTTAGGTTAGCTTTGCTTTGAGCTGATGAAACGGCTTATTTGTGTTGTGTGTAGATTTAATTTCAGGTATTTTAATGAATTTTCTGACGCACATGTTTAATAGAGGAATTATTGCAGATGTAGTTACTTAAAGCGTATAGAAATGTTTTCTTTAAACCTGTTAAGTTTGTGTGTGAAGGCATTGCACCACATGCTAATGTTTATTTACAAAATAATAACAATAATAATTTGACTAGTCATCTCTAATGATAGACGAACAGTATGAATGGAGTGAACAGCAGATTTCATAATATATGGCAAGCCGTTTTAACTTTAATTCAGATTTTTAAAGTGATCGAAATCTGCAATGTTTATTTTGCCAGTGCACATTGCTATTCTTTAACCTGTGCCAGTTAATCCAGTTAAACAGTTTGTTTTTGGTAATCGTACATCAAAGTCTGATCATTTGTTTTCTCTGCTGATGTCAGAAGCCACATTATTTGTGATATAATAATTTAATAAGCCCCTTTTGCCTGCTAAAGTCTAGATGGGATACAGGTGTGGATACTCGCATCAATATAGCGTTTTTGGGACACTGTAGAACAATAATTACTGTTTTTACTTTACTGTGATGACTGGGTTTATGGTTGGGGAAGGGGTAGACCTTAATAAAGTACTGTTTAATGTGTAATTTAATAAATACTATTAATAATGCTCTTTATTATTACTGTTTTTATGTCACTGTGATGGTTGGGGTAGGGGTAGATCTTAATAAAGTACAGCTTAATGTGTAATTTAATAAATAATATTAATAATACTCTTTATTATTACTGTTTTTTTATGTCACTTTGATGGTTTTGGTAAGGTTAGACGTCAATAAAGTATAGTTTAATGTGTAATTTAATAAATAATATTAATAATACTCTTTATTTTTAATGTTTTTACATCACTGTGATGGTTGGGGTTGGGGTAAACGTTAATAAAGTATAGTTTAATGTGTAATTTAAAAAATAATATTAACAATACTCTTTCTTTTTACTGTTTTTACATTATTGTGATGGTTGGATGTAGGGTTGGGGTAGGGGTAGATGTTAATAGAATACAATTAATTATTAGTTATAATAATTAGTTATTTAATTTAACAAATAATATAAATAATGCTGGTTATCTTCTGGCCACAGCTGTATCCCTTTTTGAGTAGGTTTGGGTTGTTACTAGATTTCACAATAATTTAAAAATGACAATTGTTGTACAGTAATTGTATTTTTGTAAAATTATAGGTAATGATCGGCCTCAGCTGTATCCCTTTTAGCCCCTACTCCTACTCAATATTCCGTTGCAGACTGGAAGTATGTCAACATACAGAAATTAAAGTCTCAACAACATCTGGTTCACACAGGCTTTAGATACTAGTGCACGTTCCTTACCTACTTGTATGTTTATATTTTGTGTTTTATATATGTCAGAGGAGTTGTCGGAAAGCAGAAACTGTAATTGCTTTGCTATAATTATGTATTATTTTATTAATTATAATAAAGTAATTTTGTACGTTTAACTCAATTTGAAATTTAAAACAATAACTTAAACTATACAGATTTCAAAAAGAAAATTACCCATTTTTATTAACAGTTACATTTATTGACAGTGAACGAGTCGGGGGGTTGTAATTTTAGCAGCATTGTCATGACAGCACAGTAGCGGTACTATAAAAAGCACGAACGAGTAGACTAAATAGAAATGCCATTGAAATCAATGAGATTTTTGGCTGATCGTTTTCTGCGGTTGACAATTTGGTGCATCTCTAATAAATGACTGTAAAGCTAGATAATTCATTCATTTATTTTCATTTCGGCTTAGTCCCTTTATTTGGGGTTGCCACAGCGGATTGAAAAAGGTCGCTGGTTCGAGCCTCGGCTGGGTCAGTTGGCGTTTCTGTGTGGAGTTTGCATGTTCTCCCCGCATTCGCGTGGGTTTGCTCCGTGTGCTCTGGTTTCCCCCACAGTCCAAACACATGCGCTATAGGGAAATTGCGTGAGCTAAATTGTCTGTAGTGTATATGTGTGAATGAGAGCGTATAGATGTTTCCCAGTGATGGGTTGCGGTCGGAAGGGCATCCGCTGCGTAAAACATCTGCTGGATAAGTTAGCGGTTCATTCCATTCATTCCCCGGATTAATAAAGGAACTAAGCCAAAAAGAAAATGAATGAATGAATAAATTGATGAAAGTAAACATTACCATGAAGTGAACTTTATTTATACGCTAATTTCGAGAGGAGCACGTGCTTATAATTGTTCTCAGCTATTCCATGAACAATTATCCAGATGATTCCTAACTCACTATAAATAACCAGTTTTCCTATTTCCTATCTCAATGTCTTCGTCTTAAAGAACCCAAACCCCCCCAGTCCCTTCTAAACCAGACGACATTTCTGTGCAGGGTTTTGCTTGTTATCCCCGTGCTCGCGTTAAATTTGACATATAGCTGCCACTTGCACGGCGGACAGGATCTGGCGATTATATGAAGGATTAAACAGAAGCTCTCGTGCTAGATGTGGCAAACAGTTACCTGAAAACTCCATCCCACAGACTTTTCATAGCGGACTTGAAGCCAACGGAAGTCTTATCCACTCTTGGAAAAGTGTAGATGTTGGATTAACATTCAGCACATGGTCACTAGTAAGATGTGTCATTATTTGTAACTTTAGATGTCATGGTTTCTCAAACAAAATCTGTCAGTGTTATCTTCATTCTCATCTTCAGCGCTTTACAGTTATTCGCAGTAGTAGCTCTCTCTGTCATCCCAAGCCTGAAGGCATTGACTGAGTGATTGACAGCTGATATTTCAGTGCTAGAGCAGTGGTGGGCCAATAAGAAGAGCGCGAAGGCGGGGCAAGCATTACGGACTTGGCTTTGTTTACTGCAGCAAGTTGACATGACAACTGTTTTAACCCATTCCTGAGCGCTGCGTTTCGCGTTTCAAGTGCAAAGATGCATTCTGCGTGAATGTCTCCCAAATCCGCGCATGTGGTGAACATTTTGCCGTAAAAACTGGTGCACACAACAATTTTATACACTCGCACACATGCTCCCAAATATATATTTTATTTTGTTCGCAATTTCGAGCCCTGCAATAACGCTCACATGTTAGTTGGAAATAGTTAGTCTGTTTTTAATATTTCTGTGCCAACAGGTACCGAATTCCAGTATTGTGACAACCCTAGTTAGTATTTAAAACAAGTACTAGTGACCAAAAGTAGAAATTACTTTTGTATTGAAATAAATGCTTAAACAGCGTGCCATACATGATCGATCTGTCATTTTATTTTCTCTTCAAACAAAAGAACAGCTGCAGTAATAGTCAAATCCTTATTTGACAACATGCAAATGAAACAAACACACACACACACACACAATAAGGTCAAACTGCATTACGTGGTGTATTGAGTTAGGCTTTGATAACCACTGACACTTCTTAAACTGTAAAAAATGCCTAGTGCTTTAAATGCTTTATTATCTTACCTTTATGGTCCTGTTTCTATTTTAAATGTCTAACAAAATGTCTAGACAAGCAAAACATATCGCCTCGTTTTCAGAAATATAAGTGAGTATAAGTGACACCAAAATAAGCAAGTTTTTTCCTTAAAAAAAGCCAAATAATCTTCCAATGGGGCCAGCTAAATAATCTTGTTCTCTTTTTGGCATATTATTTTGCTTAGACTGTTGGCAGATTATTAAAAAGAAAAAGAAAAATTCACTTTGGCATGTTATTTCATAAAACAGGACAATATGTATTTGCTTGTCTAGAAAAAGTTCTTGATTTAATTTTTTTTTAGATATTTGTACTAGAAGCAAGACAAAACCCAAATAGGAAAGCCTGTTTTTGCAGCGTATCAGCATGACGTTGCAGTTTATTGACGCTCTTCATCATGTGCTTACACACACACACGCACACGCACACACACACACACACACACACACACACACACACACTGGAGCATGGCAGGCATTAAACCCAGTCAGCTTTATCAAAGCAAATCACGGTTTAATTGATTATAATATGTTAGTTTCTCTAAAATGTTTTTCACAGTTCTCATTATTTGCCAAGTCACCACCTACTCCCTGTCCTGGATAACATTCAGGCCTACTCATCATCCCTTTCTACCCCTCTCAGCAAATTATACAGCTCCATAGCCACGTCCATTCCCCAAGCCTTGCTTAAACCATGCTTGCTTGTTTCTTGCCTGACTTTGGAACATTCGTTGTGCATTGGTTTTTACTGTGAGGACCTGCGGTTCTTAAAACATACAGTAAAGGCCTGTTCACACCATGTATGATAACGATAAATAGATCGATTTAAATCATCTTTATTTGTATAGCGCTTTTATAATGTAGATTGTGTCAAAGCAGCTTCACATAGAAGATCATAGTAGATTGAAACTGTCCGTCCAGTGTTCAGAGTTGAAGTTCAGTGTGGATTAATTTTCACTGCTGAGAGTTCAAACACTGAAGAGCAAATCCATCAATACGCAGCTCTACAAGCCCCAAACCAAGCAAGACAGAGGCGACAGTGGAGGAACAAACTTCACCAATTGGTGAAAGTTATGGAAATAAAAACCTGGAAAGTTATGGATATAAAAAACCAGGCTCAGTCGGGCACAACCATTTCTCCTCTGGCCAGAATTCTTGTGCAGAGCTGCAGTCTAGATGCCGGAGGCTGGAGAATGCTGGACACCCATCATGGAGAATCTGCAGGTGTGAGTCGGTCACGGGCGTGTGTTCAGGATCGCCCACAAGATCAATGCGAGGACCTGTCTGTAACTGGGGTCTTACAGTAATTAAACCGCCACAGTAGCTGCTCAGGATACGGCCTGGTCCAAGGTTATGGATACCCCTAGAAGCCCTCTATGTTTGGCATCATCTCTTCACAGGACGTGCACAATAACAACGATGCATATATTATTAAAATGATAATGATCTGTTGATTTTTAGATGATGCGTTTAATAGTGCATTACCTCTTGTGACCAGCAGGTGTCTCCAGTGTGTTTATAGCGCATCTGAACTAGGGGTCTGCATTCTGACCAGATTTCTTGCGGCGCGGGAATAAATTTCCAAATAAAGCACGTTAGCGGTCGGTAACTGTTGCGATTTGAACGGGAGTGGGCGGTCTAACAATATCAATCCTGACTCCCGAGCGAGCGGGCGAACACGCGTATGTATGTGGGTGAATGAGAGAGCGTGATGCTGTGTGTCGCTTGTTTGTTGCTCTCTATGTGTGTATGTGTGTGAATGAGAGAGAGCGCGTGAGGCTGTGTATCGCTTGCTTGGTGCTGTGTGTCTATGTGTGTGTGTGTGTTTATACAGACAGCTTGTTATACACATCAACCCCCACCGCCCATCGTTAAGCCTAGTTCACACTACAGGATTTTAAACATCAGCAAATCGCTGTGCCGTTCACACTACATGACTTGACTTTGTGTCTTTTAATCTCTGTGGTGTTCACACTACGCAACACTCCGTGAACGATCCACAAGAGGGGGGTCACACACTACATGATCTGACAACAACTCATTCCCCATCAGCTCATTCAAGCTACCAAACCACAGCCAATGAAAATTTGAGGGAGGAGTCGTCAGAAAAAGCTGAACACTATTGGCTGCTTGTGTGCTGATGACATCACTGACAGCATTTCAAGCTTTGGAGGAAGCATTTAAAAACATCGTCAAATCAGCTGATTTATCAGCGGATTAATCACTCATCTGCAGGTTCCAGTGGAGAGATACACAGAGAGTTTTTAATTTTTGTAATTTTATAACTCTTTGAAATAAAACTAACATATTTATAACACCCTGCCGTTTTCTAACTATCAGTGTATTTCTTTCTGACATTGTTATTTTTTTTTTATTACAAAACAGTAAAGAACTGATCATTTCTGCCTTAAATTACCATATTGGTCAAAATGACTGCATGCATGTCTGATACTTTTCACTGTGACTTTAAATAAGTGTGCATTTTCTTGCCTAGCAACTTCCTGCTAACATAAACAAAACTTTCTGATGGCAAAAACATCAATTTACTTCAGATATCTTTCAAAACTGCATATTCTGTGCTGTTAAAAAGCTCCTGTTTGAAAGTGAAAATGAAAGCCAAGACCTTTAAGTGTTTTAGTATCTTTACTACATATTTATAGGCTGCATTACCAAAAAAAGATTATATTTTTAGGGTAATGGTGTCATTAAATATGATGCCAGACATTCAAAGCTTAATTTTAATATCTCAATAATAGCTTTGAATGTAAATATGTTGTGACAGTATGGCGTTTTATATAAGAACGGTCAGAATGAGCAGTATAGTAATTCTAATAGTTACAGAATTCTAGCTCCACTGTTAATATAGCCTACTCTCATGTCTGTGCTAACGCAGAATGAAGCGAGTGCACCGATGCCCATTCTGACCAATCACAGATGTTTCTGCTGAGCTCCTGAACACACAGGCACGCGGCTCATGCTGATCTGCTCTCTCATTGGCTGCAGCTCGTCACTACATCTGACCACACGTGGGGTTGAGTCGGCCGACTGCTCTGGAATATTTAGCATGCTGAATGTTGGATTTCCGTCTGCGAGGTGTCGGCGACGCGTCAGCAAGCCTCGTTGATGCATTGTTCAGTAGTTCACACATAAAGAGCGGCGAGCGGCGAGCGCCGAGCACCCGCAGATTTCTTCCCGATCACAGCCCGATCTGTCGGCGAGCTCGTTAACTTCCAAATCGGGCTCAAATCAGGCTTAAAATCCTCTAGTGTGAACTAGGCATTAGCAAGAACGATCGCGGCGGGTAGAAAATGGGGCAGTTATATAAGCGGGACAGAATATAAGCAGGAGCAGTCGGGTTTGGACTAAAACCTGTCGGTAACGGGGTTCACAATTTTGTCCCGTGCAGATCTCTAATCTGAACACATCGAGATAAATATTCACATTGACATATAATCAATCTAATCAACAGTCAGTTTAGCAATGGTAGTCAATTCCCCAGCATTTTCAACACAAACACACTGAAACTAGCACTGGATTTCTACGCTTGTTTTATTTTTTATGCTTTGATTTTTCATCAGGAGATGAACCAACAGTTTAATTAAGGATGCAGTATGTAGGATTTACACCTAGTGGTCGAACTAGGTATTGCAGTCCAAATTGTGGTCTTTTTTCCACCCGTCCCTTCTCTGTGGACTCCATGTACACGCAGGTTGCCAGATTGACGACTCTAATAGGAGCAAGAGTGTTTTTTACGTTTTAGATTATTATTTTATAATTAAAATAACCCTCATGTGTATTTTTATACCTCTGAATCTGCGTCTCATTTTGGAGGGTTCATCTTACAGTCGCAATTTTAGACTTTCCGCATACATTGAGGCAGCCTTCATGACTGAAATAATGATGTCGTGTTTTTCACCAAGGCAAACTGGAGTGCTGGAATATAATTGAGTAAACAGGCAGTGGGCTGGTTATAGAGACCAAAACAAAGGCAGACATTCCAACACAGAACGAACATTTTCAATGGACAATTACTAACTTAGCATTGTTTTTCACATAAACAATTATGGTGACTTAAGATGTTTTTAACATAGACATGACGTTCAATTTAAATGAGTGCCCATCTTCAATGCTTTCTGCATAGATATAAGTTTGTCATATTGTAATTAGCATGTTTCTTAAATATTTATTTAAGAAATTATTTTTATACTCCAGAGTCTTATATTAGTTATATCTTAGTCTTATATGGAGATTATATGGAGAGTCTTATATGGTATATCTTATATTATACCTCAGAAACTTGTATACAGCATCTTTAAGACTTATTTCATCTGAATGTAAAACAGAAGAAAGGAGATATTTGTTTAAATTGTAATTTAGGGTTGACTTTTTAAAAACTACTTTGTCTTAATAAATTTGATCGGGGGCTAAAATACAAATACAATGCTTAAGTTTAACATAAATTCAACGTAAACAACTTTTTTCTGCTGTATCGCCTAGCCTCACATATAACTTGTTTTCTGTCGCTCTATGCCTGCTGCTTTTCAGTAGAGATGACCAAATGCTGGAGCATGTCATTGAGTTGACGGACAATTACAAATGTGTGCTCAGCCACTCTTCAAATCATTCACCTTATCTGATTGAGCTCAGTTCCTGTGCATTGGTTAGCTGGGTTTTGTAGACCACTGTATGCTCATGCATGCATGCAAATGCACAGTCAACCCTGCAGCCGATGCAAAGAGAGCCACGCGCTATGAAATGCACCAGTTTATTTTGCATAAGGTTTTAAAATCTGCTTCATTTAGTGTAGTGTCAAAGCATATGAGAGTAAGGGAACAGCATTTAAGTTTAAGAATCTTCACGCACATGGCCAGATGTAAAATATGTTGAGGTGTTGAAACTAAATGTTTTTTTAAACTTCCAGGCTTATTTGGAAAATACTTTGGAAAAATATAAGGTGATCTCATTTGATCCAGTTTAGTGGATTATTCTGCCGTGTGGCACAGAGCTGCTGGGTTATAAATTTGACATAGATTACAAAATGGACAAAATATGCATGGAAATATCTGACACACATCTCCTCTAGGACTTTTGTGTGACTTCTAGACTCAAATAATGCAATATATCATGATAATGAGCATGCATGACTTTGTTATCTTTACAATAGAGTGAATAATTCAAACTTTTAGAGTTCAGTAATAGTTCTTAAACTGAATGTTCATGTTCTAGAGCACTGTCTGTTGTCAAAAGCTAGTCTAGAGCACTGTCTGCTGTTAAAAGCTAGCCTAGAGCGCCATCTGCTGTTTAACATTAGCCTAGAGCGCCATCTGCTGTCAAAAACAAGCCTAGAGCACCGTCTGCTGTTTGAAAACTAGTCTAGAGCTGTTCAAAACTAGCCTAAAACGCCATCTGCTGTTAAAGACTAGTCTAGAGCACCGTTTGCTGTTTAAAACTAGCCTAGAACATTGTCTGCTGTTAAAAACTAGCCTAGAGCATCGTCTGCTGTTAAAAACTAGCCTAGAGTGCCCTCTGTTGTTTATAAACTAGCCTAGAGCTGTTAAAAACTAGCCTAGAGCGTCATCTGCTGTTTAAAACTAGCCTAGAGCATTGTCTTCTGTTAAAACTAGCGAAGAGCGCCATCTGCTGTTAAAAACTGGCCTAGAGCATCTTCTGCTGTTAAAAACTAGCCTAGAGTGCAGTATGCTGTTCAAAAACTAGTCTAGAGTGCCTTCTGTCATTTATAAACTAGCCTAGAACTGTTAAAAACTAGCCTAGAGCGTAATCTGCTGTTAAAAACTAGGCTATAGCTTCTTCTGTTGTTAAAAATCTAGTCTAGAGCGTTGTTTGCTGTTCAAAACTAGTCTAGAGCACCGTCTGCTGTTAAAAACTAGCCTAGAGCATCTTCTGTTGTTAAACAATCTAGTATAGAGCGCCGTTTGCTCTTCAAAACTAGCCTAAAGCACCGTCTACTGCTATAAACTAGCCTAGAGCATTGTCTGCTGTTAAAAACTAGCCTAGAGTGCCCTTTGTTGTTTATAAACTAGCCTAGAGCTGTTAAAAACTAGCCTAGAGCGTCATCTGCTGTTTAAAACTAGCCTAGAGCATTGTCTTCTGTTAAAACTAGCGAAGAGCGCCATCTGCTGTTAAAAACTGGCCTAGAGCATCTTCTGCTGTTAAAAACTAGTCTAGAGTGCAGTATGCTGTTCAAAAACTAGTCTAGAGTGCCTTCCGTCATTTATAAACTAGCCTAGAACTGTTAAAAACTAGCCTAGAGCGTAATCTGCTGTTAAAAACTAGGCTATAGCTTCTTCTGTTGTTAAAAATCTAGTCTAGAGCGTTGTTTGCTGTTCAAAACTAGTCTAGAGCACCGTCTGCTGTTAAAAACTAGCCTAGAGCATCTTCTGTTGTTAAACAATCTAGTATAGAGCGCCGTTTGCTCTTCAAAACTAGCCTAAAGCACCGTCTACTGCTATAAACTAGTCTAGAGCACCGTCTGCTGTTAAAAACTAGCCTAGAGCATCTTCTGTTGTTAAACAATCTAGTATAGAGCGCCGTTTGCTCTTCAAAACTAGCCTAAAGCACCGTCTACTGCTATAAACTAGCCTAGAGCATTGTCTGCTGTTAAAAACTAGCCTAGAGTGCCCTTTGTTGTTTATAAACTAGCCTAGAGCTGTTAAAAACTAGCCTAGAGCGTCATCTGCTGTTTAAAACTAGCCTAGAGCATTCTCGTCTGTTAAAACTAGCCTAGAGCGCCATCTGCTGTTAAAAACTGGCCTAGAGCATCTTCTGCTGTTAAAAACTAGCCTAGAGCGCTGTCTGCTGTTCAAAAACTAGTCTAGAGTGCCCTCTGTCATTTATAAACTAGCCTAGAGCTGTTAAAAACTAGCCTAGAGCGTAGTCTGCTGTTAACTGTTAAAAAATAGCCTAGAGCTGTTAAAAAATAGCCTAGAGCGTAGTCTGCTGTTAACTGTTAAAAACTAGCCTAGAGCTTATTCTGTTGTTAAAAATCTAGTCTAGAGCGTTGTTTGCTGTTCAAAACTAGTCTAGAGCACCGTCTGCTGTTAAAAACTAGCCTAGAGCCCCGTCTGTTGTTTATAAACTAGCCTAGAGCTGTTAAAAACTAGCCTAGAGTGTCATCTGCTGTTAAAAACTAGCCTAGAGTATTGTCTTCTGCTAAAACTAGCCTAGAGCGCCATCTGCTGTTAAAAACTGGCCTAGAGCATCTTCTGTTGTTTTTTAAACTAGCCTAGAGCTAGTAAAAACTAGCCTAGAGCTTCTTCTGTTGTTTATAAACTAGCCTAGAGCTGTTAAAAACTAGCCTAGAGCTTCTTCTGTTGTTAAAAATCTAGTCTAGAGCATCGTCTGCTGTTATAAACTAGCCTAGAGCCTCTTCTGTTGTTAAAAATCTAGTCTAGAGCGTCGTTTGCTGTTCAAAACTAGTCTAAAGTGCTGTTTGCTGTTAAAAACTAGCCTAGAGTGCCGTCTGCTGTTAAAACAGAATTGATGCCAAATCCAGTGACATTTCACCACTGCTCTACTTGCTGATTAATTAAATGTTAATGACACTTCGAGGATCAAAAATACACACAAAGGCTAAACGAATGTAATATCAATTTCTCCTGACATTGTGAAGCGAAACAACTGATTTGTGTATAAAGGCCAGAAGGTGCTCTCATGTGGAAACTCCAAACACCCACAAAGAAGAAACCAAGGAAATCCCCATGGCCTTTATTTATCAACAGAATATTGAACTGCTTTTATTGATTCAGCCTGACTAATAATCACGGCTATGCAATCATCTCACAGAAGATAATATTACAGACACCTGACTAATATTATGAAGTGAGTTTGTGGTATTTTGTGGCTGGAAGGGCATCCGCTGTGGAAAACATATGCTGAAATAGTTGGTGGTTCATTCCGCTGTAGTGATCTCTGAAATATAGAATAAGCTGAAGGAAATGATTAAACAGTCTGTGATTATGAATGCTATATTGCACAGCTTGTCAGTGAATTACGACCCTCTCCACTCTCAGAAATAAAGGTACACGAGCTGTCACTGGGCTGGTACCTTTCAAAAAGGTACAAATTTGTACCTAAAAGGTCCATATTAATACCTCAAGGGTACATATTAGTACCTAAAAAGTACAAACGTGTTCCTCTTAAAATGTTTAGGTACTAATATATACTTTTGAGGTACCAATATGAACCCTATAAGTACAAATGTGTACCTTTTGAAAAAGTACCACCCCAGTGACAACTCGTGTTGGTTTATTTCTGAGAGTGTGTAGTAAATGTTGCTCCATCTGAAAGCATGTGCTGGAAATGTACTACTGATTACAGAACCGGCTTTACTGGGAAAATGTGGGCAACTCTTGTAAAAATGCATGTTTAATTTGTTTGCATTAAATATTTTAAGGAGTCGTCAAGCTACAAGAGCATCAATGACCTTTTTTTTGTTTGTTTACTTCTTGAAGTTGGAGATTGTTATTAATTTGTTATTGATTAAATACTCTCCATATCTGATCTAATAATGATTTATACACCATAATATATATAAAAAAACATCTGGGGAGGGGCTGTCGCTAACTCAAGAATCCTCAAAATGTCAATATTACAACCAAAACCAAATTGTCAAACATATGCGTGTGGAATGGCCTATTTTTAATGTTATCAGACAATGTTTATTTATTTTTATCTGGAGAGACTTTTTAAATGTGAATCCTTTCAGAATTGTGCAATTATTATCAAACGTAAAGCTGTTCTAGTTTTTATCTTGTTTGTTATTATCTATGGATTTTATCTCATGTATTATTTATTGATGTCGATGACTTATTATTGTTAAAATACTGTTTAATCATAGAAAAGTTACATTTATAAAATATATACGGTAATAATGTAAACTTGATCTGTTTTTTCGCCATGACATAACCAGAGAAGCTGATATGGCAATAAATAAATAAATAAAATCTATCTATCTTTTATTTTTCCCCGTATATTTAAGCTTTTTTAATTGCATCATCGGATCTGAATCTTCCTTTTACCCTTGATTAGTTGTAAAAAGTGACTTTTCTGAACATTATTAATAGTTTGCAGTGCTATATTGTCTGGTGTTGTATATGACGCTATAAACACCCTGTAATAGACTTCAGCACATTATCTGTTGTTTTACAGACATATTACTCATTTCTTATACATTATATTATTTTAAAACTCCCTAAATGTTAATAAAAGTCACTTTGTTAAACTGTAGAGTTGAATTTTCAACATCAAATGTAAACAAAGCTGAGATTAACATCCCATAATGAAATTTGCAAGTTTATTTCTGGTTGTGAATCACAAAATACTGAAACTGTTAACAAATATTTTTAATTTTTAAAGCTCTTTATTTTCAAAATCCTGCATCTCCTCAGGCTGCTCATAAATATACCCAGTGGAAACCCCTCTTGCTTGGTTAATATTACTGTTTAGCTCTGAAACCTGAGGAAGTTTGGAGAAGTGCAGGGATCTAATAGCACTCAGCCGCACAGACCTAATCAACATTTTAAGGCCTTCTCGTCATTTCGTTCGAGCCAGAGATAAACAGACAGCGATGATAATGAACATGGAGATTTAGATTTAACAGATAATAACTTTAGGCTTTCACAATCTGACATCCTCATTTAAAAGCACAAAATTTTGAACGGCTAACAGGACTAAGAGTAAAATGAATGAATAATCACTGCAAAAAGCAGATGATAGAATGGGATTTGCATTAGGATTTGTTGATGTGGAGTTGCTGTATTTAATCCCTGAAGGGAGACGATGGAAAACAGGCCACTGAGTATAACCTGGTGTTTAATGCTGGACAGAGCGCTGATCTGAGATCAAGTCACATGGGATTTGGCATCACAGTAAATGGGACGCTGTTGCATAACTGCTGTTATTCAGAACAGACATTAAACGGGAGAGATTGTGCTCACGTTTATTTGTCGATATTATCATAGGTTTTGGTGTAATCATGTTATGCTAACTAACTTGCATTGTTTGGGTATTGCTTTATTTTACAGTCAATTGTTTGTTTTTTTTTTTTTTAAGATTTATTTTTGGCCTTTTTGCCTTTATTATTAGATAGGACAGATTTTAGACAGGAAGCGAAATGGGAAAGAGAGACAGGGGGTAGGGTAGGGAAATGTCGTCGAGCCGGGATTCGAACTTGTGACGCCCTGACGTGCTATGGCACCATATGTCAGCGCGCTAACCACTAGGCTATTGCGCCGAATGTTGTTTGTTTTGAAACGTCATAGTATTTTACATTTAAATATACGCAGTTTCTTTTTTTTGTTATTGAATATATATGTTATTTTGCCTTTAAAAGCTAACATAAAAATATATATGTTTGCTGTTTGTTCAAACTACTTAATTAAAATAAGCTGAATCAACACAATTCAACATGAGTTTTGGGACAGCTTAATAGTTTCATGCTCAATCCACTTACATTTGTAAAAACTAATGAGTTAACTTAGTTGCTTTGTGTTGTCCCCACACAAAAAAGATAATGTGGAGCCCAGCATTTTTTACAGTAAATACAGAACAACATCCTAAAGTCAAACATTTACTGTATTCAAAATTAATTAATTAATTAATTAATATAAAAAGGGAGGAGATTCATTCATTCATTTTCTTTTCAGCTTAGTCCCTCTTTTATTCTGGGGTGGCCACAGCGGAATGAACCGCCAACTTATCCACCATATGTTTTACACAGCAGTTGCCCTTCCAGCTGCAACTCATACACACTCTTTCACACTCATACACTATGGACAATTTAAGCTTACCCAATTCCCCTATAGCGCATGTGTTTGGACTGTGGGGGAAACCGGAGCACCCTGAGGAAACCCACGCCAACACGGGGAGAACATGCAAACTTCACACAGAAACGGCAACTGTCCCAGCCGGGGCTCAAACCAGCAGCCTTCTTGCTGTGAGGCGATTGTGCTACACACTGCGGCACCGTGCTGCCGGAATAGATACAGTATAAACCTATAGAGAAAATCACATAATTATAATAAAGTTGTCCTGGCAAAACATGAAATATTTTATGATTAAATACAAGTCATGTAAATTCGGAAATCACTAATTTCTCTTTGTGTGCTCATGTGCAACTTTCTCTCATTTGGGATTGTATAATAGAAGAATGACGATTTAATAGCATAATAATGCAACACATTTAATTCTTAAGAATATTTACTATAATTATAATCATTTGATCAATTTAATAATTAGGTATCAGAATGTGAAAAATATATGCTGAACAAAAAATTAAGAGTAATAATACATATTAACAAACAACTGCCTAGTAACAAGAAATAGAAAAAGAGTCACATTTTTAAAACCGTTCATTTACCATACTGACACTGTCACCTCCAATAGAGATTGGATGAAATTAGAGGCTGCACAATAAACTAAAATGTTGCTAATATTGACTTTAATGTATGAGCTATATACACTCACCGGCCACTTTATTAGGTACACCTGCCAAACTTCTCGTTAATGCAAATTTGTAATCAGCCTAACATGATTGAGACGATCTGCTGCAGTTCAAAGCGAGCATCAGAATGGGGAAGAAAGAGGATTTAAGTGAATTTGAATGTGGCATGGTTGTTGGTGCCAGACGGGCTGCTCTGAGTATTTCAGAAACTGCTGATCTACCTGAGTATTGTTGCTGACCATGTCCATCCCTTTATGAGCACAGTGTCTCCATCTTCTGATGGCTACTTCCAGCAGGATAACGCAGCATGTCATAAAGCTCAATCATCTCAGACTGATTTCTTGAGAATGACAATGAGTTCACTGTACTCAAATGGCCTCCACAGTCACCAGAGCTCAATCCAATAGAGCAGCTTTGGGATGTGGTGGAACGGGAGAGTGGCATCTGAATGTGCAGCCGACAAATCTGCAGCAACTGTGTGATGCTATCATGACAATATGGAGCAAAATCTCGAAGGAATATTTCCAGTAGCTTGTTGAATCTCTGCTACGAAGCATTAAGTCACCTCTTAAGGCAAAATGTGGTCCAACACCGTACTAGTAAGGTGTGCCTAATTAAGTAGCCAGTGAGTGTATATTTCATTACCCACAACACTTTCACTTTAATGCACAGACATGTAGAATACAAAAAGTTTTCTTTCCATTACGTGGGCTACCATGCAGCTTTTCAACGCCTTCATGTAACCTAAAGGGTCTCTTAGACACAACACCCATCCCATTCTCAGGTTGACTATTAGCTTCTTTTTATAGTCACACTCTCGCAGCTATAAAGGACGGGGTTTCCCACCATCACATGCATTCAGATGCACACATGCGTACACTTCTACATCAGTATCCACAGCAACCGCACAACCACTAGCACATGCTGTGCTCAACCTTCTCAATGCTGTGCTGCACCCACTGAATCACTGGTGGAAACATGGTTGTGTGTAGTTTGTTAACAGGTTATCGATGTGTTGTTTATTCTCAGTATTCACTCGTAATGTGAATGCCCACTGAATCATGGCCCTTTTTGCCTTCTGGCGGCCTCTTTTGTGCTGAAGCGCAGCATTATTCACTGAACTGATTCTTTGAGTAAACAGACAGAGCTGGATTGTTCACCAGCGGTCGGTCCAGTTAGAGTTGTTCTGATCAGATCATCACAAACAGAGATCGTTTTTCTGGAAAAAAAGTTTTTTTTGTCTTGGTTTGTTTAATTTAGGGTGTGTAAGTCCTGCATGAACTACCTGAGCATTCAGAGTACGTATTTTAATGCTGGAAAGATATTGAACGGTATTTCATCCCTTAGGGCGAGGCAGTGGCGCAGTAGGTAGTGCTGTCGCCTCACAGCAAGAAGGTCGCTGGGTCGCTGGTTCAAACCTCGGCTCAGTTGGCGTTTCTGTGTGGAGTTTGCATGTTCTCCCTGCCTTTGCGTGGGTTTCCTCCGGGTGCTCCGGTTTCCCCCACAGTCCAAACACATGCGCTACAGGTGAATTGGGTTGGCTAAATTGTCCTTAGTCTATAAGTGTGTGTGTGAATGTGTGTGTGGATGTTTCCCAGAGATGGGTTGCGGCTGGATGGGCATCCACTGCGTAAAAACTTGCTGGATAAGTTGGCGGTTCATTCCACTGTGGCGACCCCGGATTAATAAAGGGACTAAGCCGACAAGAAAATGAATGAATGAATTTCATCCCTTTTCATTAATTTGTCAGTCTTATATTTGAAAAAAAGTTGACTAGACATTTCAGTAATTTAGTCAACATAATTCTGCCGGTTTCTTATGAATCTGTCCCCATCCTTTCAACAACCATGAGTGTAATACAAAATTTTACTTTTCTTTTACTCCATTAGATTAAATCAGGACTGATTTTTCCTGTTATTTTACCACAACCTAAGAATTAGAAAATGCAAACTAATTTTAATATTAGTATTATTGTAAATGAAAGTTTTGTTTACAATGAGCCCAAATATGTTATGCAGAATGCCAGAAATAGTGTAGACATATCTCTGTATTGATATAATGATGTGTTTATTTTAATGCTTACAGGGCAAAAATCTGCAGCTCATATTTCTATATCAGTCCTGTCATTCAGTCTTGCCATTCAAATTTGCAATAAATATGCTGCAATAAATAAATGAACAAAAAACAACAATAAAAACTAATATCTCAAATAGTCCCTGCTGTTTTATTTTATTTGTATGTATACATATGTATGTATACACACACACACACACACACACACAAACACACTTGAAGTCAGAATTATCAGCCCCCCTGTTTATTTTTCCCCCAATTTCTGTTTAACAGAGAGCAGATTTTTTTAAGACACTTCTATACATTTTACAGTGTAATTTAAAGGCTTAACTAGGTTAATTAGGTTAACTAGGCAGGTTAGGGTAATTAGGCAGGTTATTGTGTAACGATGGTTTGTTCTATAGACTATCGAAAACAAATATTGCTTAAAGGGGCTAATAATTTTGCCCTTAAGAGGCTTTTAATAAATTAAAAACTGCTTTTAGTCTAGCTGAAATAAAATAAATAAGACTTTTTTCCAAAAGAAAAAATATTATCAGACATACTGTGAAAATGTTCTTGCTCTGTTAAACATAATTTGGGAAAAATTTACAAAAGAAGATAAAAATCAAAGGGGGCCAATAATTCTGACTTTAACTGTATACATACGTTTTATCTTTACATCTTCATATTGTGCTGTACTTTGTGGTGCACTTGTAGTTTTGTCTCAAGAAACATTTTACATCAAGAAATACAATTTGGAAGTAGACTATTTTGTGCTCTGTTTGAATGGCCTTGGCTGAGTGTAGACTCAGAAGTATAGTGATTGGTTAACAGTTTTGCATAACAGTGAGTACACAGAAATCAAGTCAAGTGGAGCTGTTTTGTCATCCCACTGCATGTGTGAACATACAGTGGAGCATACACTTTAACTGTACACATCACTAGGGCCAGACGGAATCTGCGGACATTTAAAAAAAAATCTGCGGATTTATGCGGAATGACTTTGGGAGTATCATAACTAAAACCTTAATATATGAAATGAAAAGTAATACCTTTTTAACTTGTATTTAATGTTTGCAATGCCAATCCAATTAGATCCACTTTATTAGGTAAACAAATCAAGTCTCTCATATAATATCTCTACTAAAAGACAGAAAATATTACTGTAAAAACTGCATGGTAAATAAATCATATGAATATTTTTTTATGATAGTCAATAATATGACTGAAATTAACTTAAAAACTGAATAAATATAGATTTACACACATTTACTCAAGTAAATAAACAGAATCAATGATGGGCTAAAAATCCGCGTGGGCCTACACATAACCTAAGACAGAGCATACAAGTACTTTCACATAAGACAGAACAGTATTGTGCAAGATATTAAGCAAAAGATCTATTTAAGGTTAAATAAAACAAGTAGTGCATCATGATTGTGTGGCACATTCACAAGTAGACATTGTTTTCCTTATTGAGTCCTTGTAAGTTGGGAGTTTAAGTAAGGTTTGCAGTGTATAAATAGAGAGAAGAGTGCTTCTACAGGTGGTTTGTCAAACCCACTCACCTGTGTGAGGCACACTCAGAAATGTTTTATAGAGGTATGAAGTGATTTTAAGAAAGTGTCTGGTGCAAGTGGGTGTTATCTAGGACTATGACCCCTGTGTTAAAATATAAAGGGGACTTTGGTTTCTCTAATCTTTCTGTCTTTCTGTCATCATCAGGATTGCAGTGAGGGAAGGAGACATGTCTCAGGACAAGCAAACCTACCCCATAATGGGGGAAAATAACCCCCTTCACAACAATGTCTACGGGCCCCCCAAAACTGATGCCTTTGGAATGCCTCCTCCAAACTACAGCCAGGGTCCAGGGGCCCCTCCGTATGCGGCACCAGGAACCTATGGTCCACCCGATTATGGCCAGCCTGCCTACGGCCAGCCTCCAGCACCAGGGTTTGGTCCTGGCCCTGGCCCATACCCACAGATGCCATATCCACAGATGCCATACCCGCAAGCAAACTACGCTCAAGGGCCGTACCCTCAGAGCCCATACCAGCAGGGGCCCGGCCAGCCCGCCTTCGGTGTAGATCCTAATGGTAAGTACTATTAGGATATTTCCACATTAGGTTTAAGTTCAGTAGCCAGATTCACAAATAAATGAAGATGTTTTTAGAGCAGGGGTCATCAAACTTGTTCCTGAAGGGGCCGGTGTCCTGCAGATTTTAGCTCCAACCCTAATCAAACACACCTGAACAAGCTAGGGTCTTGCTAGGTATAGTTGAAACACCCTGGTGGATGTGTTGAGGCAAGTTGGAGCTAAACACACTGCAGGGTCACCGGCCCTCCAGGACCAGGATTGGTCACCCCTGTATTAGATGGTTCAGACATTTTACGAAACATGGGACCCTTTAATAATCTATATTGACAGTGATGTACTCCTCCAACCTTAAATCCCCAAAATCCCCTACTCTTACCCCCATACATTTTCTTTATGTGATTTAATTATTTAATTAATTTCTTTTCCTTTTTCGTTTGCATATTTTGTTTTTGTTCATTTGTTTCTGTTTTAAGTTTGTGGTAAAAAAAAAAAAAAAAAAAAAAAACTAAATGAAAATACTTTTTGTTACTGAATACCTCCAATGTAATGTTGCTTTATCAAAAACACAATAAACAAATATAAAAAATCAAATAAAGTGCACACTGGGAGAATTTTTTGCGTTTCACATCATTTTCATAAAAGTGATTTTCATTGGCGATGAGTGCAAAATGAGGGGGGAAATGATTGCACACATTAATTTATTTATTTATTATGTTTTATGTGTCATTTAAAACTGCTTCTATAAAGAACATTTGATGCAGACACTATTAGGTCATTTCCAGATTAGAAAAAAGCCCTGGGTGATGTAGTGGCGCAGTAGGTAGTACTATCACGTCAGAGCAAGAAAGTCGCTGGTTCGAGCCTCGGCTCAGTTGGCGTTTCCGGGTGCTCCGGTTTCCAGGGTTGCCACAGCGGAATGAACTGCCAACTTATCCAGCAAGTTTTTACGCAGCAGATGTCCTTCCAGCCGCAACCCATCTCTGGGAAACATCCACACACACTCATACACTACGGACAATTTAGCCTACCCCAATTCACCTGTGCCGCATGTCTTTGAACTGTGGGGGAAACTGGAGCACCTGGAAACGCCAACTGAGCCGAGGTTCGAACCATCGACCTTCTTCCTGTGAGGCGACAGCACTACCTACTGCGCCACTGCCTCGCCTAACTCATTTATAATAACTGATTTATCTTTGCCATTATGACATAAAAATAATAAATAATATTAGATTAGATATTCTTCAAGACACTTCTATACAGCTTAAAGTGACATTTAAAGGCTTAACTAGGGTAATTAGGTAGGTTAGGGTAATTGGGCAAGTCATTGTATAATGAATGAAAATATAAGGCGGTTTCATGGTGTTTTCAGGCTGTGTTTAAGGTAAAGTGCTTTGCCTGAGCAATTCAGCAAAAGGTTACCAGCTCACTGAGTGCTGAAAATCCATCATTTGTTCTTTTTTTTACTTCATCATCCTCAGTGCCTGCTGTAATAATCAGCACGTCTTCAGCTGTATTATTAAGATCTTTTGCTGCTTCTGTTGATGTCGATGCTATGATATGTGCTGTTCTTTCCAAACCTATAAAACCGGTTAAGTTGAACTTCAGTTTTCCATTTCTGTGTGCATTTCATTGAATGAACTTACTGCGGGTCAATGATGGAAATGTTTTTATTTTTCAAGCATTAAAACACGTGTTGGTCAGCTGTATATTTTATTATTCACTTCATACATTCATTGATCTCTACTGTCTATTGTTTTATTTTAACAATAATCTGACCTCTTTCCTACTACAAACTGATTTTCGGGTCAAATAAAGTTTGACACATTGTCAACAGTATATTTTGAAACATTATTTTAAACATATTATTAGGGAAATAACCATACACGCACCACTTTATTAGGTACACCTGTCCAATTACTCAAATGGCCTCCACAGTCTCCAGAGCTCAATCCAATAGAGCACTTTTGGGATGTGGTGGAATAGGAGATTGGCATCATGAATGTGCAGCCGACAAATCTGCAGCAACTGTGTGATGCTATCATGTCAATATGGAGCAAAATCTCTGAGGAATATTTCCAGTAGCTTGTTGAATCTCTGCCACGAAGGATTAAAGCAGTTCTGAAGGCAAAAGGGGTCCAACTGGGTACTAGTAGGGTGTACCTAATAAAGTGGCCGGTGATTATGGTATGGTATGGTAACTGCAGTGACATTAATTACGATATATATATTTTTAATAATAGTCAACTGCATATTCAGGTCTAAAGGGTACCTGGTTCATTCAGTTCTTTAGAAAAACACTTAAAGGTGGCAAATGTGATTTTTTTTTCTTCTTTTTTTTTTACATATTTTATTTTTTATAGCGATTTGTAATGGTTAAAAACATTGTCTGGACCATTAGTGTTTGCAGTTACATGGATGTTATTTCAACAATGTTTATTTTCAGCAATACTGGAAACATTATCCCTTTATTGGGTGAAGAACAATATATGAAAACCTCATTCATATTGATTACTATACTCTACCTGACAAAAGATTTGTCTTGATCTCAGTTGTAAGAGCAGCAAATAATAACTTGACTTCTAGCTGATGATCTGGAAAAGTGGCAGAAGATAGATTTCTCTGATGAATCATCTGCTGAACTGCATCCCAAACATCACCAATACTGCTGAAGACCTACTGGAACCCGCATGAAGCCAGGATTCTTACAGAAATCAGTCAAGTTTGGTGAAGGAGACATCATGGTTTGGGGTTACATTCAGTGCGTGAGATCTGCAGAGTGGATGATCAACATCAACAACCTGAGGTATCAAGACATTTGTGCTGCCCATTACATTACAAACCACAGGAGAGAGACAATTCTCCAGCAGGATAGCGCTCCTTCTCATACTTCAGCCTCCACATCAAAGCTCCTGAAAGCAGAGAAGGTCAAGGTGCTCCAGGATTGGCCAGCCCAGTCACCAGACATGAACATTATTGAGCATGTCTGGTGTAAGATGTTGGAGGAGGCATTGAAGATGAATCCAAAGAGTCTTGATGAACTCTGGGAGTCCTGCAGGAACGCTTTCTCTGCCATTCCAGATGACTTTATTAATCAGTGGTTGTCAGTGCAGAGATGTATGGATGCAGTCCTCCAAGCTCATGATGGAGTCAGACACAATATTCATTCTGTCTCCACTGCAGCAGGACTTTATATTCTATACTGGACATTATTTCTGTTCAGTGATGAGACTTTAGTCTGAGCAGAGTCGGACCTTACTGTCCTAATGAAATCAGTCAACATCAAGGCATGATCAGATTTAATTGAGCTCAAATAAGCGTCATCTAGAGGCCTTTCATATAAGCCACTTCTGATACTAAATCATCAACTTAACGTGAAGTTATTACTTGTTGTTCTCTTGGATAGGTGACAAAATGTTTGTCAGGTAATGTTTGTGTTAAAATTGCTTCTATAATTGGCATTTCATGCAGAGACCAAATTGAATATCATGTCTTTGACCCAGTTTTGGTTTTAGTACACTGTAATAAATGCTCAAACACACATTATATTTCCCCTTCTCATGTGTTATTGTGTTTGAACAGCTTCTATGGAGAGTCCTGGATATCACGGTGGAGACGGACCTCCGTCTTACTACGGAAATGACGACTTTGCAAACTCCAACTGGGAAGATAAGAGTATCCGACGGGCCTTCATCAGAAAGGTAAACAGTAGAGGACGGAATCAAGCTGGGTGTTTCTTGTATTTTTTTAATATATTTTTTTATTTAAACTTCAATGATTCAGGGGCTGAGTCATCAAAAATATCCTATCACCTTATTAAAGTGAAAACAAGTAATCTCATATCCTGCTATATGTATATGTATATATCCACATATATGAGCAATATCACACGAGTAGCAGTGCGATATGGCTGTATATCAGCACTGGTGGGAGGTGCGTTGCCTTATGCCGAGTTCAGACTGCATGATTTTCAAAGTAGTCGTGTCACAGATGTTTTCACACTGCATGACTATGTGGACTAGCGTTTCATCGCTGCTTTGTTTACACTGCAAGATGGATCGGCGACAGGGACATTCACATTGCATTGCATTACTATAGGAAGAGTCGCTGACAACTTCCAAACCACGTCTCACAGCCAAAAACACGTCGTATATCCTTTGTTATTAACTACATAATGAGAAAGAAGCCTTTAATGGGGTAGAACATGTACATGTTTGCTCACCTGGGTTTAAAGGGAATTAGCCATTTCTCCTCAACGTTAATAATAAACTAATTTCTTTCTGTATGAAACGTCAAACAGACACCGTTGCTCCTGAGTCCTGTCAAACCTCCACTAGTTTTTCCTCCATTTCGTGGGTCCAAATAAACCGAAAAAGAGCGTTTTTAACTTCTCCCCCAGCCTCCCGCTGGCCTGCAGCAGGTACACACACACACACACAAGTGAATGCTGCTCTCTCATTGGCTGTAGGCGATCGCTGATGTTATTTTCAGTCAAAACTCAATTCACACGGCATGATTTGAATCGCCGACAGCTCCAGATATTCAGCACGCCAAATATCTCACAGGCATCGGCGACTCATCAGCGATTCTCTCAGATCGCGTCTTTGAAAGTTCATACTGTGTGATTGTCACTCACGTGCACGAGCATTGATTTGCCTGTGATTTCAGGCATTTGTTGGCGATTTCTCAAAACTTGTCGGCGAGTCAAAATCGGGGCTAAAATCACGCAGTCTGAACTAGGCATTAGCATCCCACCAGTGCTGATATACAGCCATATGGCACTGCTACGAGTGTGATATTGCATTTATACAACAGTTTGATTGGACAATAGTGTATAGAAGTAAGACAATCAAACACGGAGAGTCTAAAAAGCCCTTTTTATTAGGAACTACTTTCTTCCGCCATTCATTCACATCTGCAGCTGACATCAGAACAGCAGAAGCCGTTATTAATTCACCAACATCACTGTAGAGCTAGTGTTTAAATGAGTCTATAGCGTAATGTCTAAAGTGAAGACAACAGCTGATTTTGCTCACATTAAGATTATAAGGCTGAACGTGACATGAAATGCCATCCATCTACAGAGATATCTTCTTACAGTGTTACAGTCGACAGTATTGCTCTGTTGCAATCGGGATTTCACAATAATTAACCCCGAAAAAAGCAACGCAATCACTACCAGACTGCTGTTGTGTTTGCGATAAGGAAAAACGCTCAACACATGAGGACTTTGCTTCTTTCTTTCTGTCAACACAACACACATTCCTGATATGCGAGCAAATCTGTATAAATACAGCAACGTACAAAAGAGAGAGAGAGATCGACTTATAATATCACTTACAAACATACCTGCCGACATGTCTCTGAAAATACGGGAGACCCGGGGGGGAGAGGGAGAGGTTGAAAACCTGGACAGGATGCAACGGGTTTTAGGTGGCCGCTTTGATTGGATACTGTACCAAAGTTGGCAACCTGGGGGTGTTTACAGACTGTACCAGAGGAGGAGGGGGGCTGAAATTAGGGGAGTTTTCCTGAAGAAATAAAAATCAGGATGGTTGCAGGATATTGGTCTGAAATACAGGATACTCCAAGGAAAAACGGGAGTGTTGGCAGGTTTGCTTACCAGTTTAATATTGATTTGATCTGCTGTAGTTAGAAATCAGACTGCTATAATCTTCTAAGCGTAAGGGCTTATTGTGCAGTTCTGTCGTCATCTTGTGGATGGAAAAACGTCAATCGTCTTTGGTCTTCTACTCTATGGCAGGCTAATGGCCGCCGACAAGCTCTCTCAGAAATTGTAAATATTTTTAAAATAGGCACTATTCTTACAAATAAACTGCACAGTTGCAATCTAAACAACTACAATCTCCACTAAAAAGCCCCCGAAGTACATTATGTTGTCCAACAGCAGTAATATTTGTCGAACTAGTGTCTCTCTGCTTTTTGCTGGATGTATGTGGGCGGAGTAATACACAAAGGTGATGAAGAGGCCTTTGTGTGATTTTACTTGTAAAATATCACACCTTTATCAGCCAATCAGATTCAAGAACCAGACAGAACTGTTGTGTGTATGTGTATATATATATATATATATATATATATATATATATATATATATATATATATATATATATATGCATATACATGTATGGCAGAAGTGACAGACTGGAAGCTTTACATGTTTATATCAGTTTTATATCTTCTAATTTAGAATTTTGTCACTGTTTTGCCGCACACTAACTAATAGATATCCTTAAAATTAATAATACTGATACTAACATCCAAATAAATTATAATTTCATGGAACCATTAAAGGGAAAAGCATATTAAATTCTCTCTTTCCAGGTGTTCATGGTGTTGACCGTGCAGCTGTTGGTCACCTTCTCCTTTGTCACGGTTTTCACCTTCGCGAAAGACGTCAAAGTGTTTGTGCGGAGAAACCAGTGGACGTATTACGTGTCCTACGCCATCTTCTTTGTGTCTCTGATCGTTCTCAGCTGCTGTGGAGAAGTGCGCCGCAAACACCCATGGAACCTGGTGGCACTGGTATTTGCACATTATTCCCAAATAGTGTTTAACAGAGCAAGGAAATACTCACAGTATTTCCTATAATGTTTATTCTTCTGGAGAAATTCTTATTTGTTTTATTTCGGCTAGAATAAAAACAGTTTTTAATTGTTTTAAAGCCATTTTAAGGTCAATATTGTTAGCCTCTTTAAGCAATATTTGTTTTGGATTGTCTCCAGAACAAACCACTGTTATACAAAGACTTGCCTAATTACCCTAACTTTACCCTAATTACCCTAGTGAAGCCTTTAAATGTCACTTTAAGCTGAACACTAGTGTCTTGAAGAATATCCAGTCTAATATTATGTGCTGTCGTCATGACACAGAGAAAAGAAATCAATTAGAAATGAGTTAATATGTTTACAAATGTGTTAAATCTTTTTTCTGTTAATCAGAAATTGAGGGAAAATAATTTACAGGTGGGCTAATAATTTTGACTTTAACTGTACATAATAATGTTTTCATAGATTTTGTGCACTTTAAAGAAGTCATGAACTACCTCAGTGTTTTTTGTATTGTTCTCTGAGGTCCACTTATGAAAATTTTTACATAAAAAACATAATAATTTGGAAGTATATTATATATTGTATACTTAGAAAGAAACGCACACTTTTTATTTATTTATTTATTTACTTATTTATTTACTTATTTACTAATTTATTTATTATTATTATTTTTAATTTACTTATTTACTTTATTTATTTACTTATTTATTTATTATTATTTTTTATTTACTTATTTATTTATTTACTTATTTATTTACTTATTTACTTAATTATTTACATATTTATTTAATTATTTATTTATTTATTTATTTATTTATTTACCAGGGCTAAACAGAAGGAGGTGGGTCATTTTGTCAGACTGTTAATAATATAAGATTATTTTTATTTAGATGAATCACAAAGTGTTGAGTTTGGGGTGATTTTAGAATTCTATGATCTCTTATAGTGTTAAATGTAATGTCTATTTATATAGCGCATCTATCATTTATGGTCTTACATCCAAACCGCTTCACAATCAATCTCCACACCACCACCACCAGTGTGCAGCATTCACTTGGATGCCACCAGACAACGATGCCTGTGCTTCACCACACACCAGCTATAGTTGGAGTGGAGAGAAAGTGATAGAGCCAATGCAGTGGATTAATTAATAAGTAAATAAATAAGTAAATAACTAAGTAAATAAATAAGTAAATAAAAATAATAAATAAATAAATGAGTAAATAGGTAAATAAATAAACAAATAAATAATTAAATAAATAAATAAATAAGTAAATAAATAAGTAAATAAAAATAATAAATAAATAAATTAGTAAATAGGTAAATAAATAAACAAATAAATAATTAAATAATTAAATAAATAATTAAATAAGTAAATAAATAAGTAAATAAAAATAATAAATATATAAATTAGTAAATAGGTAAATAAATAAATAAATAAATAAATAATTAAATGAGTAAATAAATAAGTAAATAAAAATAATAAATAAATAAATTAGTAAATAGGTAAATAAATAAATAAACAAACAAACAAATAAATAATTAAATAAGTAAATAAAAATAATAAATAAATAAATTAGTAAATAGGTAAATAGGTAAATAAATAAATAAACAAATAAATAAATAAATAAATAAATAAATAAATAAATAAATAAATAAATAAATAAATAAATAAATAAATAAATAAATAAAAAAAACAAGCAAGCAAGCAGCTATGGTCAATATCATTAGCCCCCTTAAGAATTTCTTTTATTGTCTACCAATAAGGCATTCCAACACAAAAAAATACATATTTTACAACACAAATTTGATCTTCAACTGTGTGTCAAAAAATCATTGGATTTTTTTTCTTAGTTCATGACCTTTTAAAAAAACTCATTTGCATTATATATAATTGTTTATATTTTATTTTAGATGTTTAATTTCTATCTTTTTCTCTCTCTTTCTCAGTCCATCCTGACTCTGAGTCTGTCCTATTTGGTTGGCATGATTGCCAGCTTCTACGACACGGATGCGGTCATCATGGCGGTGGGCATCACTGTAGTCGTCTGCTTTGCTGTTGTGGTCTTTTCACTCCAGGTTGGTTTTGTTTTTCTCCTACTCAGCGGCGCAGCTTTCCAGTATGGAAGATGGTTTTTGACACATAATAAATAAGTAAAAGTAAATAAGTAAATAAACAAATGTTTAAAATCTTGACTATCTTTTCTTTCTTTTAAATTAAGAGTTAAAACACATCAGATTTGCAACTTCTGAACGGAGATTTTGAGAAATAAAGAGTGAAAGCCTCTAAACAAGCAAGAAATAGTCATAATTGTGAAAAAGCCAGAATTTGATGACATAAACTCATTAATTTATAAATCATAATTGCTATAAAATCTTTAGAGATGCATTTAGAAGAAATTAAGTTGTTGTTATGAGGAAATGCATGAATCGAATAAAGATCAATAATGTTGCACTGCTTGCTTCAACAGCTCTTTTGCACAATATTTTGCACAGCATTGTTCAGTCTCATGTACTTGTATAGCCTGTCTTATTTGGATAGTTTAAATATCTTATAGTATTTGTTATGCATAGGTTTTTAAAGCTTTTATGTCCAGTGTTGTGTTTGTATTTAAGATTACACTGCAAAAATGCTTTTCTTATTTACGTTTTCTGTCTTGTTTCTAGTCCAAATATCTAAAAGTTCTTAAATCAAGAAGCATTTTCTAGACAAGCAAAACATATTGTCTTGTTTTAAGAAATAATCTGCCAAAATGAAGTGAGTTTTTCCTTAAATCAAGCTAAATAATCTGCAAATGGGGTGAGCAAAATAATCTTATCACAAATCGAAAAACAAGATTATTTTGCTCACCCCATTTGCAGATTATTTAGCTTGATTTAAGGGAAAACTCACTTCATTTTGGCAGATTATTTCTTAAAACAAGACAATATGTTTTGCTTGTCTAGAAAAGGCTTCTTGATATAAGAACTTTTAGATATTTGGACTAGAAACCAGACAAAAAATCTAAGTAAAAAAACAAACATTCTTTGCACTGTAGTTTATGAGTATGGAACTGTATGGCTTTACTTTATGTTGCTTGCTGTATGCATGACTGGTTCTTATTTTTTTTTAATAGACCAAATATGACTTCACCTCCTGCTATGGTGTTCTGCTGGTGTGCACGATTGTCCTGCTGGTCGCCTGCATCCTCTGCATCTTTATCCGAAACAAGATCCTGCACATTGTCTATGCTTCACTCGGAGCTCTGCTGTTCACTTGCGTAAGTAATACTTTACTAAGATCCTGATTTTCACAAATGCTTTAAAATGACTTATTACGAGCGCATGTCTCTATTTAGATTTAGCTTATTCTGTTCAGCAATTTCAAAAACTCTTTTTTCACATTGTCATTATGGGGGATTGTGTGCAGAATGTTGAGGAAATAAATAAGTTTAATCCATTTTGGAGTAAGGCTGTAACCAGGGCCGGAGCAAGCTGAACTGCCGCTCTAATCAGAGGATGATCATGCCGCCCTCAACCCCATTGTGAAAACGAAAGTGACCGGTTATGAAAATGAAGTGAGGTGTCGCGGACCTCTTTTCCAGCGCACTATGCGCAGATGTAACTGAGGACGCGCGGGTGCTGAGAGAGGGAGGGAGGTGTCGCGGACACTGCGCTCTCTATTCTGCCGCCCTATGCGCGGATATAACTGAGGACACGCGGGTGCTGACGGAGGTGTCGCTGACGCCGCCCTCTCTGTTCTGTCGTCTATGCGCGAATATATCTGAGGATGCGGGTGGTGAGGGAGATGTCACGGACATAACTGAGGACGCGGGTGGGAGGTGTCGTGGATGCCGCCCTCTCTATACTGCCGCCCTAAGCCTGATTTATACTTCTGCGTCAGGTGACCGGCGTAACCCACGGCACATGCAACGCGCGTGGCTGTGCATTTACCGTACGTTCACACCGAAAGCGGCGAGAGCGTCAAAGTAGCCGGAAGTCATTCATTTTCAATGAGAGCCGGCAGCGATACGCGGCGATAAGCGGCGATGAGCAGCGCGGCGCATCTTCGCCGGCGTGAGCGTCGAGGAGAGTTGAAATAAAGTCAACTTTATGGTAATGAGCTATGACGCGGTTCGGCGGTAAGCAATCAGAATGAAGACGGCCATCGCTTGATAGCAGTTCAGAGAACACAGACCTGTGAACTTTGGTTCCGACCACAGTTGTTCCCAAAGGTTTGATTATTGCAGTCGCCGGATTTCCAATTATTTAATTTTTTTCCTACAGGAACATACATTAAATAAGTTACTGGCGAGTTACTGATGTTCATTAATGTTATATAAATTTATCTTAAAATAGCGGGAATCTCACGCGATGTGACAGTACAAAACAGTACTGCTGCTTCAGGATATTTCAGACATATGGACACATATTGGATAAATAGAGCAACGCCACACGACACGCAACTTGATCTTCCATTGTTGTATGAATTTGATAAGAAGTGCGCAACATTTTCACGCTAGAAACATGTTTTATGCAGGAATGTAACTGATATGCTGCAACGGCTCCTTTAAATATGAGATCAATGTAGCGAGTTTTGACGCTCTCGCCGCAGGAGCTGAAGGCAGAGAGCGTTGTCGCCAGGGCGGCAAGAGCGACCTTGGACGCTCTCGCCGCTTTCGGTGTGAACGTACGGTTATACTTCTGCGCGCTGTCTCTGTCGGTCTGCATTAACACTTCCGAAACGCTAGTTGGCAGTGAGGTGTAAATGTTTCTCTGTGTCGAGTTTCTTCGCTGCTTTTTTGCTTTTCCTGAACACTTCCGGGATGTACGAGTGGCTCAAACTCGCTCATTTTGAGGCAGGAACCGGCGGACGTGCAACAACTTTAACTATGAGGTAAACACAAAACAAAACTATCCATCCGGAGCTCCTTCACGGGACTCCACACTTGTAAACAATCGCTCGCGTCATTCGCGCGGCTCTCGGTCCCGCCCAGACTCGTCAGCGCTACCAAGCCGACCAATCACAGAGCTTGCGCTACGCGTCGATGCGACGTGTAGTTACATTTTTTGAGAGGTGCACGTCAGTGACGGCGACGGCCACGGCGAAGGGCTATGCGTCAGCACCGTAGCATACGCCGGCGTTTGACGCGGAACTATAAATCAGCCTCTAGGCGGCCGCCTAGGTCGCCTCTATGGACGCGCCGGCCCTGGCTGTAACATATATGTAACAAACATGTGGAAAAAGTGAAGCGCTATCGATACTTTCCGGATGCACTGTATATACTATATAACTACAGGTTAACTGTGCTTATATATGATAACTTTAAGTATTATTGTAAGCTATTAGTCACTAGTTATGGTAACTAATACAATCTTAACCTCTCCTAAATTGATTATAATGCAGTAATGTGCACCTTTTGTAAATCTGCTTTGAAATATTAACTATTGTGAAAAGCACTATCCAAATAAACTTGTTTAACCTCCTCTTGCTGTATCTCCCCAAGCTCAAACTCGAGTCTCGTTTGTTCCTCTCTGCAGTTTCTGGCCGTGGACACTCAGCTTCTGCTGGGCAATAAGAAGCTGGCCATCAGCCCGGAGGAATACGTCTTCGCAGCTCTCAACCTCTACACCGACATCATCAACATCTTCCTCTACATCCTGGCCATCGTGGGCCGCACCAGGGACTGAGCACCCCCTGCTGCCACAGGAGGGAAGCGCAGTCCACTCTCAGACCTCACCGCGATCCACCCTCCCTCATCTATTCTGCATTCTCTCCCTCTCACACATTCCTCACAAAGGCTCCTCAGGCCACATCGCAAAAGATTTAAGCAGCGTCACTTGCTCTTTTCCTTCCCGATAAATCCTGCAAAGATGAATTGAGGTGAAGTTGGTTTTATTGTTCATCCTTAATTTGAATATTGGGTCTGAAATGGCATTGAGTATGACTTCAGCACTGTTTAATTGACCGCAAGCACTATTCAGTGGCTGCTATATGGTCGACGAGGCTTCTAATATGATTTTGTTAAGGAGAAAGTCAGATTGTTTGATTATAAAACCGACTTTACCTCCAATTGAAGATGTTATGATTTAAAAAGTTGCATCCCGAAAACCGGCATGGCAGAATAAATCACATCGCAGGAAATAAGAGCAGATTAAAGTCAAATAAAAGCGCCCGCATGACCGTCTTAGCACAGCCCAGAATGATTCCTCTCTTAAACCCCCTGCGTGTTTGACTCTAGGTGTAAATAATCCAATAAAAGCAACAGTTTTAGGCATGAGTATCTTAATATCTGGCTGCGCTGATCACTGTGTGTGTGTGTGTGTGTGTGTGTGTGTGTGTGTGTGTGTGTGTGAGTGTGTGTGTATGTGTGTGTGATTCTAACACTTAGCGCTTCGCAAACAAAACGCAACGCCAGCGGCGTTTACACACTCCAGGATGCTAAATCTGCAGTTGAGCTATGAGAGAGTTGTTCGTGTTGATGTCTGCCATTTGTTTATTTATTAAAACACTAGTCTTATTGAGAGGAAGGTGAAGTGGGGAGGTTGTGTTTGGCTGGTCAAGCAATCTTAAGGTCAGTATTTTAAGATTAAACACTACAGCGTTCACTTTTATTATCTCGTCCTGACTACTTTACAGTTTATTTGTGTTGTTGTTGAATAGGTGTGTGTGTGTGTGTGTGAGAGAGTGTGTGCGCGTGAGTTGTGAAAGTGTCTGAGCCTGATAGTGTGTGCACGTAAGAGTGTGGGCTCGAGAGTGTGCGTGCGAGACTTTGTGCACGCGATCGTTTGTGCCCGTGAGAGTGTGCATGCGCATGAGAGCGAGCGTGAGAGTGTGGCTGTGTGCACGCGAAAGTGTGTGCTGGCGAATGTGCGCGTGAGAGTGTGCGCAAGACAGTGTGTGTGCGAGAGTGTGTGCTGGAGGATTTCCGCTTGAGAGTGTGTGTGTGTGTGAGAGTGTGCATAAGAGAGTGTGTGTGCGAGAGTGTGTGCTGGAGAATGTCCGCTTGAGAGTGTGTGTGTGTGTGAGAGTGTGCACAAGAGAGTGTGTGTGCGAGAGTGTGTGCTGAAGAATGTCCGCTTGAGAGTGTGTGAGAGTGTGTGCACAAGAGAGTGTGTGTGCGAGAGTGTGTGCTGGAGAATGTCCGCTTGAGAGTGTGTGTGAGAGTGTGCACGAGAGAGTGTGTGTGCGAGAGTGTGTGCTGGAGAATGTGCGCAAGAGAGTGTGTGTGCGAGAGTGTGTGCTGGAGAATGTGCGCAAGAGAGTGTGTGTGTGAGAGTGTGTGCTGGAGAATGTGCGCGTGAGAGTGTGTGCAAGAGAGTGTGCGCGTGAGAGTGTGGGCATGAGAGTGCGCGCGGGAGTGTGCTAGAGAATGTGCGCGTGAGAGTGTGTGTGCGCGTAGGAGTGCGCAAGAGAGTGTGTGCTGGATAATGTGTGCGTAAGAGTGTGTGTGCGCGTAAGAGTGTGCGCGCAAGAGTGTGCTAGAGAATGTGCGCGTGAGAGTGTGCACAAGAGCGTGTGCGCGAGAGAGTGTGTTCGAGAGAGTGTGCGCGCGAGTGTTTGTGCGTGAGGAAGAGTGTGCATGTGCGTAAGAGTGAGAGTGTGCCTGTGTGAGTGCGAGAGTGTGCGTGCGAGTGTGTGCACGGGATTCTGTGTGCGCGAGAGTGCGCACGAGACTTTGGCAACGCGAGAGTTTGTGCACGCGAGTGTGCTCAAGGGAGTGTATGCCAGAGGGTTTTGCGTGAGTGTGTGTGCGAGAGTGTTTGCGCAAAAGTGTGTGCGTAATTGTCTGCAAGAGTGTGTGTGTGCGTGAGAGTGTCTGAGAGAGTGTCTCGAGAAAAAATTGTGCATGCGTGTGTGAGTGTGTGTGTGTGCGCGCGTGTGTGCATGTGAATCTGTGTGAGCGTGAGAGTGTATGAGAGTAAGTGTGTGTGTGTGTGTGTGTGTGAAAGTGAGAGTGTGTGTTTGTTTATTTGTATGTATATATCTATCTATGTGTGTTTTTGTGTATGTATGTATGTATGTATGTCTGTGTGTGTGTGTGCGTAAAAGTGTGCAAGTGTGCGTGCACAAGTGTGTGCGTGCTTGAGAGTGTTTGCGCGAGAGTGTCCGCGGGAGTGTGTGCGTGCTTGTGTGTGTGTAACTCATCTCAGTGTTGTTTTTCATTGTTTGTTGAGTTTGATGGTGTCTCTAGTTGCATGTTAATTTTCAATAACATGAACAGGACATTTCTAGAATGAATCTGGTTTCTGTGATTATTTATAAGTTATTTATTGACCTGTCGGAGAGTCATTGTGTCATGTTTTAATTTAAGCTGCTCTACACTGTTAAAAATATCTGATAACAGCAGTTTTACAGGTTCCATTTCTTTCCATTTTAATTGATTTCAATTGAATTGCATTGTGGAACTTTGATTTATCATAATTAATTAATTGATTAATTAATTAAAGTAATTAATTATTATTATTATTATCATTATTATTATCATTACTATTATTATTCTCATTATTATTATTATTATTATTATTATTTTCATCATTTAATAATTTTATATTATTTATATTTATTAATAATTATTAATCATAATTAAATAATTCAATAATAATTGAATTAATAATTATTAAAATTATTTATCTGTTTTGATGGTGAAATTAAACTCTACAGCTTAACAAATGGACTTTTATTGACATTTTAGCAACAATATATCGTATTAAGATATAATATATTGAGAATTAGGTGTGTAAAATTACAGAAAAAAGTAGTGAGTAATGTCTATGTCCAAGTATGATAACACCAATACTGACATTAAATCACTTCAGACTATTAAAATCTCAACTAAAGTTCAAGTTCAACATCATAAATGTTTGCAGGAATGATCAAGGTCCCATAATGCATTTCAAAAGCATAACTAAATGAAGAAAAATAAATAAATAAATCCAGAAAACTGCTATAATTGACTGATATTTTTACAGTGTGTAAATTAAAGAGTGGAATTCTTCTTATTTAATAGTAGATTTAATCATAATTGCAGGATATAGGGACTTATCTCTGTATAATTGTATATTCCAGAATCTTCAGATGCGTTCAGATGTGAAGGTAAAATGGTGCACAGTTTATTATTTAATGAATAGCATTGAATGAAATGTGTTGTACAGTAAAATCTTGCGCTCTCCTGTCCTGCATGAGGAGCTTTTGAACACTGAACTGGCTGTGAAAGAGACATGGAGGAAGACTAACATGGACCTGTGTGACATAATCCTCCTTTGATGATTATTTAATCGAATGTTTGTGTTTCTAACTCACTTCTGCAGACGTCAAGCTGTAGTGGATTGAAGTGTGTGTTTGGGCTTGTAGATCTACGCACTGTACATTCGCATTAAACTGAAAGTAACTAATATTCGTCTGCTGCGTGTTTGCTTTTCATTATAAGAATAAAATTAGAGGAAACACAACTTGCAGTTGTCTTTTGTTGTGCGTTTAGTGACTGAAACTAATGTTTGTGATTCACTTAAACACATTTTTGCTTTGATCAGCATCTATTTATACCTGAATTTAACAAATAATGTAGAGACAGTGTCATTTTTTAGGGAAAACTATGCAATGTTGACAGCAGAATTTTATTTATTAACATCTGTCCTATTACTTGAGTAAAAATTAGAACAAATGAGTAAAATTAAGCATATTTATAGCTTGTTATTCATTTACACTCGCCGGCCACTTTATTAGGTACACCTTACTAGTACCAGGTTGGACCCCTTTTTGCCTTCAGAACTGCTTTAATCCTTTGTGGCGTAGAGTCAACAAGCTACTGGAAATATTCCTCAGAGAATTTGCCTTATATTGACATGATAGCATCACACAGTTGCTGCAGATTTGTCGGCTGCACGTCCATGATGCCAAATCCACCACATCCCAAAGGTGCTCTATTGGATTGAGCTCTGGTGACTGTGGAGGCCATTTGAGTACAGTGAACTCATTGTCATGTTCAGGAAACCAGTCTGAGATGATTGAGCTTTATGACATGGTGTTATCCTGCTGGAAGTAGCCACCAGAAGATGGAGACACTGTGCTCATAAAGGGATGGACATGGTCAGCAACAATACTCAGGTAGGCTTCAAATACTCTCCTTCACAAACTAGATGTGATTTGAGAGCAGTATCATATGTAATAGATATTTAAACATTTAGTGTATGTGCCTGGAACAAAAACAACCCGTTTATGACAAATTTATACATGCAATCATTTCATTCATTTTATCTTTGGCTTAGTCCCTTTCTTAATCTGGGATCGCCACAGTGGAATGAACCGCCAACTTATCCAGCATTTGTTTTATGAAGCGGATGCCCTCCAAGCTGCAGCCCATCACTGGGAAACCCCTATACACACACATTCACATAGATACACTACAAACAATTAGGCCTACCCAATTCACCTATAGCACGTGTTTGGACTTGTGAGGGAAAACCCACGAGGCTTGAACCATTGACCTTCTTGTTGTGAGGCTACAGTTCTACCCAACTGCGCTGCCTCCTTTCGAGACTATTTCAGTAAATTTTATGCATTTGGCAGCGTCTGATTTTAGAGCAAATTTTTGCTTTCTCTGAGCTTTTCGGAACTGCTTTTCTTTTTTACGGTCCTTCTCTGACAATTAGCTTGTGTTGCACCTACTGTTTGTTTGACATTCTTGCCAGATTTTGATTACTTCCGTGTAATCTCTGATTGGGTTCGCCCATCTCTAAACCAGCCAGCCATTTCTTATTGGGCCAATGCTGAATATTTATTATTATTATTACTATTATCATCATCATTTTTACATCTTGCAAGATATAAAAGCTGCCTGCATGTAAAAAAAATACATATAAAAGTAATTATTTTTAAAAAAAGCATACCGGCCCACATTTAAAAAATGGTCCGGTCCTTCAGGCATTTGCCAGTCTGCCCCTGAACTCCACAATATTTACAGTCACTTCTTAACAATCAGAGAACATGTGGAAATCCAGTAGTTTTGTTAACCTTTGCATACCCAAAGTTTGCACTTTATTTCATTGCTCTCTTTTCAGTTTTCTGCTGCCGATGCTTTTATTCCACTTTCATCCTTTATAACACAGGTGTCAAATCCAGTTCATGGAGGGCTGTAGCTCTGCACAGTTTAGCTTTATCCCTAATTAAACACATCTGATCAAACTAATTGAGTCCTTCAGGCTTGTTGGAAACCTGCAGGTAAAAGTGTGTTGAAGTAGGGTTGGAACTAAACGGTGCAGAGCTGTGGCCCCTCCAGGAACTGGATTTGACACCTGTGATTTAGAAATTCAATCTAGTACCCCAGATAGCAAAATACACTCGGGCCAGTTCCGGCTAGATTGTCGCCTGCCGAAGACTTACCCCTCGGCCCAACTCCGGCTGCCGGACTCGGGCCGGATGCCTGTGGACTCACTGCCCGATTCCGGCCCGAATCAAGCGGGCCAGATGCGGCGGCCGTAAGCGAGCCGACGCTGCGCATCCGCGCCGAAATCGGCGCGAGGGTAATGTGCGCTGCGGCCCGGAGCTGGCGCGATTCCGTATTTATACACCTTATAAAACCTTTTGGTATTACATTGGTACTTAATATATGGTATTACAACCATTTGAATTTATACAACAGCAAACACAGGCTATAATGTAAACACAAAGTGTAAGCACTGTGTTTAACCTTTGAATAAAGTGCAAACTGCATACACATTCTGTAACGAAAATAATCAGACAAATGACAAAATAAATAAATGTTAAACGTTTATTAATTGCAAGAAAAAAATAGTACTAAAATTTTATAAATAATTTTGTAGTGCACAAGAATATCAATATAAAAACAACAATAAAACAACACATTAAAGACACACAGAAAGATTTAAACAAAAAATCTAAAAATTACACACAAACACAGATGTTTTTAAAACAACCCTGTTTTCCCAATAGACTTAAATTAAAAATTTGTACAAACAGCTAAATTTTATATAAACCTAAATATAGAAACCAATTTAAGATATAGCAAGAAACATCTTAAAAATACCAATGACAATCCGTAAAATATCCAAGTCAAACTTGTAAAAATTACTGCAGAATTCTGAAGAAACATCTTGAAACATTTTTTTAATAAAACATTAAAATAATAATAAACAAACAAATATATATATATATATATATATATATATATATATATATATAAATAATTGCAGAAGTATAAAGTCAAACTTATTTTTAAATAAACTTGAACAAAATCAATTGCACAAACAGCAAGACATGAGTGAGATGATTATACATTTCATATATATACACGTCTTGTGCAATTTTATATTTATAATTTTATTTGTATTACGTTTATTAAAAATGTATCAAGATGTTTCTTCAGAATTTGGCGCACACACATACATACATACCTACATACCATACATATATACACACACACATACACACATATATATACATATACATATATATATATATATATATATATATATATATATATATATATATATAAATGCAAATGAAAGAAACAAATTGTTCAAGTATCAGGGAACATCCTAATACACTTAAAATGTTGTTTAAAAAATAAAACAAAATAGTGATGTAGACATTTGACACATTAGCTTTCTCTTCTTTCTTCCTCCATCCCTGTCAGGGGCAAGTTGTAGCTACCTTGTAATGCATTTTTCCACTTCTTTATCAGTGGCGTGGTATGGACATTTGTCCTCACTCCATCTGTGATTAAAAGATAAACAGATAATTAGTAGTGAACAAGTACTAATGTAAAAAAAAAGAAACAATTAGGAAAAAAGTAGGCTACCTACGAAGCAAAAAAAAAAAACAAATAAACTTAAAACACTTTGAAATTAGCAAGAGCTTGAACTTACCAGTTTCTTCATTTGTTCGGGCTGCTCCTTTAGTTGATTTTCAAGCTTTTCCAAATCAAATTGGCCAAAGGAAGGTCAAATGTGTTTACATCTGGAATTTTATCACGTCTGTTTTGGTTTTGTGAGAATCAGGCCCAGCTGCTGCTTTATGACGTTGCATGATTTTAAAACTTCAGTCAGTCGTGCTAAAAAAGAAAAATAACAGATTAGTATAAATCAACCTGTAGCTTATTCTCATACAACTTCTGTAAATACAACAGTGGGTTAGACACTGCTGATATTCTCTAGTTGATCTTTACTTTCTAGCTGCATTAAACCTTAACAAATTTAGTGATGTCTTCAATTCTTACAAAGACATCACGAGATGCAATAAGTTCTGTCTTGATCTCAAACTGCACTAGAACAAAGACTGTAAATGTTCATAGGTGTACTGCAGGAGTGTCCAAACTTTTTGGGCCGAGGGCCAGATGCAAAAAAACAAACGTTGTCGCGGGCCAAATTTTACATACATCACACAGACACACACACACACATATATATATATAAATGCAGTTGAAGTCAGAATTGTTAGCCCCCCTAAATTATTAGCCACCGTTTATTTTTTCCCCAATTTCTGTTTAACGGAGAGTTAAACATTTTTTTTCCACACATTTCTAAACATATTAGTTTTAGTAACTCATTTCTAATAACTGATTTATTTTATCTTTGTCATGATGACAGTAAATAATATTTGACTAGATATTTTTAAGACACTTCTATACAGCTTAAAGTGACATTTAAAGGCTTAACTAGGTTAATCAAGTTAACTAGTCAAGGTAATTAGGCAAGTTATTTTATAACAATGGTTTGTTCTGAAGACTTAAGGGGCTAATAATTTTGACCTTAAAATGGTTCATAAAAAAATTTAAACCGCTTTTTATTCTAGCCGAAATAAAACATAAGTCTTTCTCCAACATCATTTGGGGAAATATTTAAAAAAGAAGAAATAAATCAATGAGGGGCTAATAATTCAGACTTCAACTGTGTGTAGACAGACAGACAGACAGACAGACAGACAGACAGACAGACAGACAGACAGACAGACAGACAGACAGACAGACAGATAGATAGATAGATAGATAGATAGATAGATAATAACAAGAACTGCTGCTTAATTGAATGCATGTAATAACGACACCCGGTGGTTATTTATTGAATTACGTTCATTTTTGTATAGCGGGCCAGATTCTATTGATATTTATAAAAAGCCTGGCCCGCGGGCCGTAGTTTGGACACGCCTGGTGTACTGGAATGTACAGTATCTGTGCATCTTCATGGTGGTCTTAAGATTTATGCCATAGTCATTGATGGTGATGGTACTTGTGGTGCTGCATTGATTTCTGAAATCTTCATACCTGCCTTTTATCCAGCCTCTTTGTTCCAAGTAATTTTTCTTCATCATGGTATAGATGCGTCTATACTGTCCCTTGATCAGATACATTTACAAAACAAAACATCACTTTAGTATAGTGCCAGGGCAAAACTCACAGGTTGTAATAGATCAATGACAATGTTGACAGTATGTGTTTAAAATAATTGCAAACAAACCTGTTCTGTCTTTAGATGTATGACGGGCGATCATCATCCTCATCTGTCTACTAGTCAGAAATCACAGTTGCGTGTGGATGTTTGAGTCGAGCTTCCTCATATGCATCTATAATAAAACATCACATTGTTGTTAACCTCCCGTAAAGAAAAGTTCAAATCCTGAAATACTATCAAAGTTAATTAATGCATATAATACCTATAGTGTAAATAATCAGTACACAGAAGGTTGCACAAGATTTATTCGGAGATTCATGCAGAGTGACAGCCTTATGAATCTGAGACATAGATTTGTAAGATGGTCAAGCACATGCATTATTCTGTACCCATGAAGATTAACCTACCATTGTGAAAAATGTTTGATGATGATAGCCAATAACAATAAACCATTTCAGCTGTTTGTGAAGCAATTAGTAATGTAATGTCTGAAAAGCTCAATCTATGTTGAAAATGTATCAGCAGTTTACAGCTTATAATGGACTTTTAGCACACAACTATAGCATGCCTATTCACGTTCAAAAGAGTGTGCCATTGACTTGGTCGTGATGTGCTGCAAAATGATCTCACTAACCTTTGTTAAACAAGAACAATGAGACTTAACCAACAAATATTGTTACCCATTCATTTAAATCAGAATTTATCACCGTCAATAACATAAAAAACAAACAAAAAACATCAAAATCTGCTTTAAGACGTTCAGTTTTACATTAACTGACCATTACAGCTTGAACAAAAGATATAATTGATTCACATAGGCTAACACATATGAATTAAAGTGCACAGTAATATATATCTCTTGGATAATTTAAAGAGAATAGTAAACAGTCGAGTTTCGATCACTTTTCGTGACTAACTGCATAAACAAGATAAACAATAATATTTTATTAATCCAAAACGATTAGTTTTTATTTACACAATCACAGAATTAATACTGTTGGATAAGTTGTACGCCTGTACAATGATTTTTTCAACATCCACGGTACTTTATAATGTTAAATCAGGAAAAAAACACGTTGCCATGTTAGTTAATGGATTCGTCTACAGAAACTTTCTTTAACGCAAAGTTAGCATACACACAAATTCGTTTCATGTTTCTTTAAAATAATTAAAATAGTTTTCAGTTACTACACACGTTACAATCTAACATTGTGTTAAAGGAAAATGAACTTTCAGGCGTGTTTGTAACTGTTAGCGTTAGCATACATTAGCTCCAGTCGTGTTTCTTAAAGCAAGTTACATTTCGTATCAAACTGTTTTAAATTACTAAACGCTGTTACAACCAAACACCGTGGAAATGTTTTAAGCTCTAAATTCGCTAATTATACAGTACACAAGCCGTAAAAAGCTTACCTTTCTGACCGGAATTCACGTGAAGTCTTTAAAAAAAAAAACTTTTTCTTCTTGTGATCTTCGTGCCATGGTGGTTGACAACCAGCTTTTTGGAGCATTACCGCCACCGTCTGGATTGGAGTGTGGATCATGAGTTTAGTCACGCATGTGTTTATTATGAAACCAACTTCTGCTTTAAAACAAAAACAGTCAGCACAGGAGCGTGCTATCTCAAAAAAAAACCAAATTTTACATAGTTTTTCTCTAGATGACATGTATAATCTATTTATAAATAATATTGTTTTGTTTGCGTCTAAACATTGCGAACATCCACACTAAATATTCTTTTTTTTTTGCTATCGTACCATGAATATTTTCTCAAATTATCATTAAACGTGGAGCTAACAGATTACTAGATAAATAAAGGACTTAATCGGTTGCCATCAGCCTTAATCGGTTGCCATATGGTTGACCGGAATCGGGCCAGTGCTTTACAGCCGCATCACAACCGCATGTGCGCGAGCGAGCTGCGGGCCGCACTCGGCCCGGATAACACTCGCCGATGCCGAGTCGGAGCCGGAGGCGCCGGAGGGCAGCCGAGCTCGGGCCGATTACTGCCTGCTATCTGGGACAACATCACTGTGCTTAATTTAGTTTCTCCTTGGTTTTTAGATGTTATTATCTGCATCTGTGAAATTTTTATTGCATTGTGTCCCTGCTGCTTCGTATCTCCCGCTGTTGGCGTGGGTTTCCTAAAGGGTTGAAGTTGGTTTTATATTCGCACATTCGTTCATTTAGAAGTCTCTATATTTATTTTTCCATGTTACTTTGAATATTCGATCGGAATTAGCATGCAAGTGTGACTTGAAAACAACATGAACACTTTATTTGACTGTGAACAATGTTGCACTTTGATAGGCGTTTGGCTGCTAATATGATTTCGCTATTTAGAGTTTGCAAATAATACTTTCATGAAATTATATTATTAAGGAGAAAGTCTGAATGTGCGAATATAAAACTTTACCTCCATTCGGGTGTTCTGGTTTCCCCCACAGTCCAAACACATGCACTATAGGGGAATTGATGAAGTAAATTGGCTTTTGTTAATGAGTTTGTTTGAATGAGTGTGCATGGGTGTTTCCTATTACTGGGTTGCAGATGGAAAGGCATTCGCTGCCTAAAACATATGCTGGAATAGTTGGCAGTTCATTCTGCTGTGGCGACCCCTGATGAATGAAGGGACTAAGTCGAAGGAAAACTAATAAATGAATGAACTTAATCGATTTGTGTTGGGACAACATGAATGATTTGTGTGGAACCCTGCATTTGTTTACAGTGTGAGTGAAATAAACAATCATTTTGCGTTTAAGAAAAGCATCTTGATTTTTAAGAATGTTCCAAAACACTATAATCTAAATTCATATATATATATTTAAATATCATTATTAATAAATGATTGCATTTTAAAGCAAGTCTAGACTTCTTAAAAACTTTTCAATTCCGAACTAGTGCAGCTCACAGTGCGGCTGACCGCGCATGCGCACTACGCGCCGTGTGTGGCGGAGCAGGGAATGTGTGTCTGTCGTGAGGAGTTATCCGTGTAAAATCCTCGATCTTCGGGTGTTTATGCGGACAAGTCGCCTTTTCCACACACCGTTCACCTGTGACAGAAGATGTCCGTGTTCTCGGAGCCTGCGTTGGAGAAGAAACTATCAGAACTGAGTAACTCCCAGCAGAGCGTGCAGACGCTTTCTCTGTGGCTCATTCACCACAGAAAACACTCCAAAACCATCGTCAAAGTGTGGTACAGCGAGCTCAAGAAAGGTAAGAAAATGCACATTATCCCCCAAACACAAATAAAAGCATTACAGTGCGAGTTTATGTCACGTTTGGAGTTGAAATGTTCACATGTAGCAAACAAGCTAATCAGGTTTATCCTTTAGAAGCTAACAGCTTAGCTTATCTAGCGTTACATGTTTTGATTCCGTCGCTTTTTATACACGATATTATTAAGACAATTCCTCAATTTTTTACTGATTTTATGTATTAGCAAACGTTATACTAATCTGTACGCACAATTCAGCTATCGAGAGACCCTGCAATATGTGCTAGAGCAATCCATATCGATTTGTCACTACTTTAAATATGATTTTAATAAGTTACTAAATTAATATCTAGTGTAATATCAAGATTAGATGTGTCTAATCTGTTTTCCACAGTTTTTGATACTCCTTTTGACCCTGGCCGCCATTTTGAAGCGTTTACATATATGTATTCCTCAGTAGACCCAATTTTAGGCCTTAACTTTTGGTTTTGGGACACAGCCTTTGTTTACAGTGTGTTGTTACTGTACAAATGGCAACATACACTCACACCTCTTTTGCATATCATGCTTGATGTGTTGGAATGATAATAAATGAATGCGAGCAATTCCATGAAAATGTCAACCTTATAAAAAAATAAGCTTTTGACCAAAATAACAAAACCTATTTAAATTTGCTTAGTAAGGTCTATATTTTATTGTTAGGATGTGCTCTTGTTGAAGTTTTAAGGAAATTGGTTTGTTTATGCATGAAATATGAGGATTTTGCCAATGGTAATTATTTCATTATCATTCAACCACTTTTCGTGCTTTTAAAAAAGGGGTTAAAGACTCACCTTTTCCATGCTTTATGTTACAGCAGTAATCATTCTGCAGAAGGATTGGAGTCTGTAGTATAAATAATTACCCTTACTTTTTCATAACATTATTGCCCTTTTGATTTATGAGCTACATATTGAAGATGTCACGTCCGTAACGATTTAATGAAAAAGTTTATATTGTGGAATAAATATTATAACAAATGAAATGAAAATTTGTATACAAAGCCAAAATATGTCCATATTAATTATGATCGCTAACTCATCTCAGGTCTTTGCTCTAAAGAACCACAATTTTGCGTTACGGACGTGACCATTTTTGAACTCCTTATTAATATAAGCCAATGACTAGCGCATATTTGTTCATTATGATGCTGCATTACAATTACTGACTTACAATACATAACATACATATGTTATATCAAGAACTGAACATTTCAGTTAACTATAAACCACTTTAGTAACAATTCAGAAATAAATGTTTAATAAAGAGAACAACAATTTACATATTGCCATAATCTTGGCGCATAATCTTGGTGTTTTGGCGATGCAAAACACTTAATTCTTGTTTCTTTTGTAGATGACCGTCAAATAATAGATCAAATAGTTAAGATACAATTTATGCCAAACTAGGAATGCTGATTTTGATTCATTTTGGCAACCAACAACCGCTGGTTAACCGAATATTAACCGTTAACAGATTAATATCAAAATATTATTTAATAAAAAAATTGATGTGCCTATTTTGTCTGACACAGTAAATATTGCATTTTAAAATTCTGATTTAATATTGTGACATAACTGCCTAATCTGGTGATGCAGGGAAATTGTAGTAACTGAAAATATTTGTACAGAATAAAACAACAGGTAAATGTAAGCTGTATGACTTGATCATTGTTTGTCAACAACATAACTTTGAGTTTATTTGCTTTGAAAGCTTTCTCAAATTGATTGCAAACTTGTATTCGGGTGTTTAGGGCTGCACATTATATTGTTTAGCATTAATATCACAATATGTGAATTTGCGGTAGTCACATCGCAAGATGTCAAGCAATTTCAATTGCATTTAGACCATTTGGGTACAATAAATTATAAAGTTTGCCACTTTAACAAAGATTAATTGTGTTTATTTATACAATGAAGACTATAGAGTGTTGATTTACATTTGATTGTTAAATTTGTGTACTACAGTATGGTTAGACCAACAAAAACCAAGCACAAATTTAATTTTTGTTTTGTTGTTTTGTTTTCTGTGCATTTTCTGTGCATCTATTTTTCTGTGCAATCAGTGCATTTATTTATTTTGTGTATATATTTTTGTATATTTTAATGCAATTTTTATGTGGCCATTTTTCCAATATTGTTCAGGCCTAGTGGTGTTTGTAAAATCTTTGGTTCATCAATATTATTTAGTAATTATAATACAGTTTCACAGTGTTTTTTTTGTTTGTCTCTGTGTATATTAATTCATGCATTGGCTAAAATGAGATCATGTTAAATTATATACATAAAAGCATATCAAATGCAAATGTCTTCAGTGTTATAAATAACTTTTTTGAAAATAGTGTCAAAAGATAAATGCCATGATATTCCATTCTATTTTCTGTCAGTGAAACTGAAATATTCTTATAAATATTAAGTACTATGCTTATTCTCATTGTATGTATTTGAATGTGATTGTATTTTAAATAATTAACCCTTTGACTGCCCCTCCATCAAATGATTGACCATGCATTTACTGTTTTAAGTAAGGACTGTTCATGTATTTAAAGAATGACTGTTTTAAATAATGATTTACACTTGCAGCATTGTTGGTTTACAAAAATCATACATAATCCTGTTGCACTACTATACTTGATGTTGGTTTTATTGTAAAAAAACAAACAAACAAGAAAAATGTTGAACGAGAATCTGAAATATTTTACGGCATACTTAAAATAATAAAGATCTTATAGTATTCAAAAATTTTTACATTTTTATTATTTATTTAAATAAATTCTGCTTACACTTCATATTTTCAGATTTGTCATAGTATATGTATTAATTCAGGTATTTTTACCATAAACTGACAAATCAACCATTTGGTGGAGGCTAATATTTTAGAAATTATGGGATGTGTGGAACAAAAATGCATTGAGTGTGTTGACTAGTGACACTAGGAGTGAAGAAATGCAATACAAAAACTCTTTTTGGTGGGGTAGTTAAAGGGTCAAAAACTTGTTATCAGATGCATGAAGTATATCTGTATATACTAATTTCATAAGTATATTTAAAATTATATTCTTGTTTTTACCTTAACATTAAACAGGAAACATTTTAATGTATTAGAAAAAATTACAACTGTGTTTTAAAATTGTGATTATTTACACTAAGTAAAAATGCTGTGATCCACATTCCTTCTGTTGTCATAACACAAATTAATTAGATTTAGGCATGGGCCGGTATAAGTGTTTGGCGGTATGATAACCTTGGATATATAGTTGAAGTCAGAATTATTAGCCTCCTTGAATTATTAGACCTCTTGTTTATTTTTTCCCCAATTTCTGTTTAACAGAGCAGTTTTTTTTAACACATTTCTAAACATAATAGTTTTTGATAACTCATTTATAATAATGGATTTATTTTACCTTTACCATCATGACTGTAAATAATATTAGACTAGATATTATTCAAGACACTTCTATACAGCTTAAAGTGAAATTTAAAGGCTTAACTAGGTTAATTAAGTTAAATAGGCAGGTTTGGGTAATTAGGCAAGTTATTGTATAATGATGGTTTGTTCTGTAGACTATCAAAAAAAATATATACCTTAAAGGGGTTAATAATTTTGTCCCTAAAATGGTGTTTAAAAAATTAAAAGCTGCTTTTATTCTAGCCAAAATAAAACAAATAAGACTTTCTCTCTAGAAGAAAAAAATATTATCAGACATACTGTAAAAATTTTCTTGCTCTGCTAAAAATAATTTGGGAAATATTTAAAAAAGAAGAAAAAAAAAATCGAAGGGGGCTAATGATTCTGACCTCAACTGTAAATATCACAGTTTCACGGTATCACAGTATATAGATTACTGCTCTAAAATATATATTTTTTAATTGCCTGGGTAAAAAACAAAACCTTCTCCCTTTGTATATAATATATTTTAATTAGTATTTAATTAATTAATTAGTATTTTAATTAATATTTTATTCAGTTAAATTTTTTTTGGAAAAGTAAACATGTCAGGCAAAAAAAAAATCTTACTCATACCTTAGGAATGGTATAGCAGAAAATTTTGAGGGTTTTGAAACCTTGACTTTTCCACACTGCGGTATACCTTGAACACTGTTATCGTCCCATGTCTAATTAGGTGAACTTTAAATTTAAGTGGATTGACCAAAAAAGAGGGTGGCGCAGTGGGTAGCGTGTTCGCCTCACAGGAAGGTCACTGGTTTGAGTTCTGGCTGAGTCAGTTGACGTTTCTGTGTGGAGTTTGCATGTTCTCCCCGTGTTGCCGTGGGTTTCCTCCGGGTGCTTCGATTTCCCCCACAGTCCAAACACATGCGCTATAGGAGAAATGGATAAACTAAATTGTCCGTAGTGTATGTGTGTAAATGAGTCTGTGGGTGTTTCCCTGTGATGGGTTGCAGATGGAAGGGCATCCACTGCGTAAAACATATGCTGGGTAAGTTGGCGGTTCAGTCCACTGTCCCAACCCCTGATAAATAAAGGGACTAAGTCGAAAAGTAAATGAATGAATGAAAATAAAATAATTAAGTTGTCCCAAAAAAAAAACACACTGTATTTCTGACGGCAGACACGTGAACTAGGAGAAAGTTTTTCTCGTTTGGACTGTGGGGGAAACCGGAGCAACCGGAGGAAACCCACGCCAACACGGGTAGAACATGCAGACTCCCCTAAAATGCCAACTGACCCAACTGAGGCTTGAACCAGCAACCTTCTTGCTGTGAGGCGATCGTGCTACCCACTGCCTCACCATGCTGCCTATTATAGTCAACATTTTCTCTTTATTTCAAATATATGAAATAAACAAATGTATTTCACCTAAATGTTTGACACACACACACGTAGCCTGTACTGTGCCACTGACACACTGATTTAATAACTGTGACAAAGTGAAAATATAGGCTAGTGTCATTTCGAAATGACAGAAAAACACAAACCGTGGTGAAAACAACACACGAAATAAAACACAAACGGCTCGCGATTAGAATGAACAGCAAATCAGCCAGCAGAGGATCAATAACAGACTTTTATTGCTCATTTTTGTAAATTGCGCAACTTTCATACCTGTTAAGTTTCATGCCAGTACTCTGGTTTTCTCTCTCTCTCTCTCTCTCTCTCTCTCTTTCTCTCTCTTTCTCTCAAGTGGCTGTTTAAAAACATTTTTTTTAACTTGGTGAAATCCAGAATTTTAATTGATTTCCAGTATTACAAAACAATGGGTGATCTTATGTGTTTTGAAAAAAAATTGGTGTTACAAAGGAGTTTTATGTCAAATTTGTGATGAAAATTTAGAGTTTATGGTTCATTAGGCTGTTTCTAATTTTTATGTGTAACATTTGATTGTATAACGTCTTTAAAATGTTTATTAAAGGCGTGTTGAAAATTAAAAAAAAAAATCTCTTCTCTCTCTCTCTCTCTCTCTCTCTCTCTCTCTCTCTCTCTCTCTCTCTCTCTCTCTCTCTCTCTCCCTCTCTGTGTGTGTGTGTGTGTGTGTGTGTGTGTGTGTGTTAAAGAGCCGCTGAGCAAACAGCTGTCAGCACACACACTGTATTTCTGACGGCAGACACGTGAACTAGGAGAACGTTTTTCTCGCATTTCTGACACGCTTAAACCACATGTGACAGATTATAACGGCTTTAACAGACACATTTCTAAGTTGTGTGTCACAAAAAACACTCTGTTATCCATTAAAAACGTTATTGAAACCCATTTTCGGAGCGCAAATGACCAGTTGTACACGCTGTAAACGGAAGTTTTTAGCATTCTACCGGAAGACGCTGGTCGCTATGCCCTCCATGCAGCAGCCATGAAAAAGGTCTATATATCACAGGAAAACAAAACATCACAATGTCCTATAAACTAACTTTACTCTGACTTAAAAATGTGTCTTTAATGAACAGCTCCTTTCATATTGTCTAAACGTTTTTAAATTCAATTTATTTATAAGCCTTTACATTTTTGGTTTGATCAGCCACCATCATGGTACAGAAATAGCCCAGTTGTCTGTAGTTAGTACAGCACTGAGTGCTGCAGGGAATAGTAGTGCTCAAATTAATTCATAGCATTTCTTGCAGTCTCCCAGTGATAACCCTTACATTATTGCTTGTATGGTTTAACCTAGTTGCTTAGAAATGAGCTCCCTCTGGGCTAATGGGATACGATTACAGCTTCTGAATAATATGATCAAAACACACACACAGCCTTGTTGGAATTCAATATTGAGTTTAAGGTTGAATTCTGATGAGTTTTGTAGTCATTCATTTGTTTCATTATTTGTGTTTTTCGCCTGCAGATGGGCTTGGATGATGGGTGCATTGCTTGGGTGGTGCTTGAATGCAGGGCTATTTTTATATCCTCCATCTCTCCTGAGATCTCATTGTGTGTTAATAGTGAAGGTGCATTTCCCATAGCAGGTGTGTGTGTGTTCAGGAGGAATCGGTAACAAGCATTTTTCACCCATGGTCACAACCTAGCAACTATTTTTAGGGGTGTCGTTATCAGTATTTGGTCATAATGAGTTACTAAAACACTTGATCAGCTTGTTTGAGACATCCTTAACTATTGTTGTTGCTTTGTTTTCAGATTTCTACACAGTTGGTCCAAAACCAATGATATAAATGTTTATTTAACATTTAGCTTGAGATGCAGACAGCGCTCTAGGCTAGTTTTCAGCTTTAGGCAAGCTTTCAACAGCAGGCGGCGCTCGAGGCTAGTTTTTAGCTTTAGGCAAGCTTTCAACAGGAGGCGGCGCTCTAGGCTAGTTTTTAAACAGCAGACAGCATCATAGGCTAGTTTTTAAATGGCAAACGTTGCTCTAGGCTAGTTTTTAAACAGCAGACAATGCTCAAGGCTAGTTTTTAACAGCAGCCGGCACTCTAGGCTAGTTTTTAAACAGCAGACAGTATTATAGGCTAGTTTTTAAACGGCAGATGGCACTCTGGACTTTTTTTTAAACAGTAGACAATGCTCTATGCTAGTTTATAACAACAGACAGCGCTCTAGGCTAGTTTTTAACAGCAGACGACGCTCTACGCTAGTTTATAACAGCAGACGGCGCTCTAGGCTAGTTTTTAACAGCAGACGGCGCTCTAGGCTAGTTTATAACAGCAGACGGCGCTCTTCGCTAGTTTATAACCGCAGACAGCGCTCTAGGCTAGTTTATAACAGCAAACGGCATTCTAGGCTAGTTTTTAACAGCAGACGACGCTCTACGCTAGTTTATAACAGCAGACGGCGCTCTAGGCTAGTTTTTAACAGCAGACGGCGCTCTAGGCTAGTTTATAACAGCAGATGGCGCTCTTCGCTAGTTTATAACCGCAGACAGCGCTCTAGGCTAGTTTATAACAGCAAACGGCATTCTAGGCTAGTTTTTAACAGCAGATGTCGCTTAAGGCTAGTTTTTTTAACAGCAGATGGAGCTCTAGGTTAATTTTTAAATGTCAGACAGTGCTCTAGGTTAGCTTTCAAACAGCAGACGGTGCTCCACCCTAGTTTTTAAACATCAGATGTTGCTGTAGGCTAGTTTTTTTAAATAGCAGATGGTGCTTTAGACTAGTTTTTAAGTAGCAGACGGCGCTATAGGCAAGTTTTTAAACAGCAGACAATGCTCTATGCTATTTTTTTAAACAGCAGACGGCGCTGTAGGTTAGTTTTTAAATAGCAGATTGTGCTCTGGCCTATTTTTTACCAGCAGATGGCGATCTAGGCTAGTTTTTACCAGCAGATGGTGATCTAGGCTAGTTTTTACCAGCAGATGGCGATCTAGGCTAGTTTTTACCAGCAGATGGTGCTCTAGGCTAGATTTTAACAGCAGATGGCGCTCTAGGCTACTTTTTAAACGGCAAATAGCCCTCCAGGTTAGTTTTTTAAATAGCAGTTGGCACTCTAGGCAAGTTTTTTTTACGTCAGATGTCAGCCATCTGCTGTAAAAAACAAAGATCAGAATTGATTCAAAAGAGAATGGAAATGCATTCAGAAAATCTTAGAATCCATGCAGGATCATTTTTCGCTTTATTGTCTCCGGCCTATTAAACTTTTGTTTTAGGTGACAATTATTTAATTATTACTCTGCAGACAGCCTACTAAATCTCGAAATCTGTTCTCCTTGTTTGTCTTTCAGCTCAGGTGTCTCGTAAGCTGACATTTCTGTATCTTGCCAATGATGTCATACAGAACAGCAAGAGGAAAGGACCCGAGTTCACACAAGACTTTGCCCCAGTCATTGTTGATGCTTTCAAACACGTCTCCAGGTATATTTAGTCTGTTTACTGGTCATTATACCAGTCATCAGGAATAATCTTAAAATGATCAAATATTAACATAAAAAATCGGCAGCACTTTAAAATAATGGTCCATCAGTTAATGCATTTACTAACATGAACAAATAACAAATAATTAGTGTTAGGTTTATTATAGTATTCATTCTATATTTTATAATTCCATATTTCCATTATTAATTATGGTATAAATAAATAAAGAAATGTAAAACTCTCTGTTTCTTCTGTCCCCTCAGCGGAGGAGACGAGAGCTGTAAGAAACATCTAGGTCGAGTTTTGTCCATCTGGCAGGAGAGAGCCGTCTATGAGAACGACATACTAGACAAACTTGCAGACGTCTTGCGTAAGTACAATAAAAACATAACATTCACAGTCTTCAAAGGATATTTGAGACGTGAAATAGTTATTTAGAAAGTCATTTGTTTTGATATAAAGTCCTTCACATGTGTAATGTTTCTTCATTATCTACAGAGGTGGAAAAGAAGGCCCAAAAAAGGCCTTATGAAGAGATTAAGGTGAACGTTGATGATTTCGCCTGCCAAAGCTCCCCCGCCGAACCTCCACAGGTGTGAAAATACTTCAGGATATTCAAACTATTCATTGTGCAAATATTTAATATGTTATACAAATTCATAAACATCAAATGCCCAATGCAAACATTAGTTTTTTAAGTTACTAAGCATTATGAAAGCTTTTTTGTGTGAGACTAACATTTCAAACGGATTTATTATAAATTTTAAGACTAGTTATTTTAAACAAATGTCGTATTGACATTCAAGATTAGCATGGTGTTTTGATTAGCATGGTTTTTTGCTTAAAGGTAAAAACCACACTTATTGTTTGTTCTGCATAATTCATCTTGCTGTAAAACACATTCTATTGGACTTTCCTGCTTTTAATGACTGCAGGAGGGGTTTTTAACCGGTTGTAGTCCCATGCTTAGTTCATATTTGTGATTATTTATTTATGTAGCACCGTGGTCCTGCGTGACAAACCATTTTGTTCCACTGTATGTCCATGCATGTAGTGAAAAAACAATGAAGCTCAACTTGACTTGACGAGTTGTTGTGTGTGTCAGACTGCAGATCTGATCCGGACGCTGCAGGAGCTGGAGAACGCAGCCTCGAGTGACGCCGCTCTCCGCAAGAGGATCTCCGCTCTTCCCCCAGAGGTGCAGGACACCTCGCTGTTGCACAAAGTTCAAGGTGAGAAACACATAGTCTGTCTGTGTCTTCTTTATCTATCTATCTATCTATCTATCTATCTATCTATCTATCTATCTATCTATCTATCTATCTATCTATCTATCTATCTATCTATCTATCTGTCTGTCTGTCTGTCTGTCTGTCTGTCTGTCTGTCTGTCTGTCTGTCTGTCTGTCTGTCTGTCTGTCTGTCTGTCTATCTTCTTTATCTGTCTGTCTGTTGTCTGTCTGTCTTCTTTATCTATCTGTCTGTCTGTCTGTCTTCATCTATCTGTCTGTCTGTCTGTCTGTCTGTTTGTCTTTCTGTCTTCTTTATCTGTCTGTCTGTCTGTCTTCTTTATCTATCTGTCTGTCTGTCTGTCTTCATCTATCTGTCTGTCTGTCTGTCTGTCTACTTTATCTTTCTGTCTGTCTGTCTGTGTCTGTCGGTCGGTCTTCTTTATCTGTCTGTCTTTCTGTCTGTCTGTGTCTTGTCTGTCTGTGTCTTGTCTGTCTGTCTGTCTGTCTGTCTGTTTGTGTGTCTGTCTATCTATCTACCTATATATATTCAAAACCTTTGGGACATATTATGGCCCACTGATAATCATTTTAAATAATCGTGATTACAATTATGACAGCTTACAATTACAATTAAGCAGGCCCAGCTTCAACTGAACATAATTATTATTTTTTAAATCTAGACAGGCCTGTTTAAGTGTGTGTAAATGTAGATCAGTATATAATGCGGAGTATAACGTGAGCGTCTCCGCTTGTGTTTGTGTTTGTCAGATAAAGAGTCCGGAGAGCGTCTGTCTCGGCTGGTGGAGGAGGCCTGTATGCTGCTGGCGGATTATAGCGGACGGCTGGCGGCAGAAATCGATGACCGCAGGCAACTTACGCGCACGCTGGCCGTCTTTTTGCAGAGTCAGAGAGACGGTCTGGTCCAGAACGAGCAGAAACTAGAAGTGGGTATCTTCAGTTGCTTTCTCTACTCAATACTGGTCAAAAGTCTGGGATTTTGATGGGTAACACTTTACTGTAAGGTTGTTGTTAGTTAATGCATGTACTAACATGAATAAAGAATGAACAATACATTTATTACAGTATTTGTTCATGTTAGTTAATAAAAATACAGTGGTTTATTGTTAGTTCAGGTTAACTCGCGCTGCATTATTAAGTGCATTAGTAAATGTTGAACTGTGGTTATTTAATTCTGTACAAGTATTGCTCATAATTAGTTCATGTTAGTAAATACATTAACTAATAAAACGTTATTGGATCAATGAGATCTAATTTGATGCCATTTAATGCCTGTAAATACATGGTTTATTTAAAAGGATTTTTAAGTTGTTAACATAAGTTAAATTGGCAACCTGATGCTAGCTCTCTGCAACTCTCACATGGTCACCCACTGAAGCTAAGCAGGGCTGCGCCCGGTCAGTACCTGGATGGGAGACCACTTGGTAAAGCTAGGTTGCTGCTGGAAGTGGTGTTAGTGAGGCCAGCAGGGGGCGCTCAACCTGTGGTGTGTGTGAGTCCTAATGCTCCAGTTAAGTGAAGGGGACTCTGTACTGCACAGTGAACACCGTCTATCGGATGAGATGTTAAACCGAGGTCCTGACTCTCTGTGGTCCAGTAGTTGTAGGATGTCCTTCGAAAAAGAGTGGAGGTATAACCCCGACATCCTGGCCAAATTTGCCCGCTGGCCTCCTTACCATCCCCATATCATAATTGGCTTCATCACTCTGTCTCCTCTCCACAAATCAACTGGTGTGCGGTCTCGCGCAATATGGCTTCCGTTGCGTCATCCAGGTGGATGCTGCACACTGGTGGTAGATGCAGAGATTTCCCCCAAAAATTAGATTTATTTTTATGGTTATTAGGAGAGTGAGAAGCCTTTTCTGCTCATCAAGGCTGCTTTTTTTGGTCCGAAAATGCAGAACTTAAATTGTGAAATAACACAACAGTTTTCAATGCCCACAGTAATAACAGTAATAATAGAAATTATAATTTCTTCATGGTCATCAGATCCTTGTACTAGATTAAATTCTGAAGGATCGTGCGACCTGAATGCTGCAATAATGATGCTGAAATTTCCGCTATAAATCACAGGTGGAAATACAATTTTATCTATTGTATTTCGATTTTTATCTTAAATAAGAAGAGTTATTTAATAGTGCAGTTTTAACGTTTTTACTGTGTTTATTGCATAAATGCAGCATTTGTGAACAGAAAACGCTTCTTTAAAATGAAAATGTATAAATCTAACTGATCCCAAACTTTTGACCAGTGGTGTATGTTTATTATATTTATTTATTTAGGCTTCTCTAGGTCTTTTTTAACCACTGTGTAGTTGAAACGTATTCATTTACCTGCATAATCGAAATGTATCAACTACAGTTGAAACCAGAAGTTAACATACACTAAAAAAGGAACATAACCATTTTTTTTTATGTCTGATGGTAAATCATACTAAGCGTTTACTTTTTTAGTTCTGTTAGAATTACCTAAATGATTTACATTTGCTAAATGCCAGAATAATGAGAGAATTTTGTATTAATATTTAGACAGTTAAAAGTTTACACACATTTCCTTGGTATTTTTCTAGTTTTGCTTTTAAACTGTATAACTTTGGTCAAATGTTTTGGGTCTCCTTCCACAAGCTTCTCACAATAGTTTGCAGGAAGTTTGGCCCATTCCTCCTGACAGAATTGGTGTAACTGAGTCAGATTTGTAGGCTGTCTCGCTTTCACAAGCTTTTTCAACTGTGCCCACACATTTTCTATAGGATTGACATCAGGGCTTTGTGATGGCCACTCCAAAACATTCACTCAGTTGTGCTTAAAGCACATTTTAACTAATTTGGCAGTGTGCTTAGGGTCTTGGTCTGTTTGGAAGACCCATTTGTGGCCAAGTTGTAATGTCCTGGCTGATGTCTTGAGATGTTGCTTCAGTATTTCTCCATAATGTTCTTTCTTCATGATGCCATCTATGCTGTGAAGTGGACCAGTCCCTCCTGCAGCAAAACAGCCCCACAACATGATGCTGCCGCCCCCATACTTCACAGTTGGGATGGTGTTCCTAGGCTTGTAAGCTTCCCCCTTTGTCCTCCAAGTGTAACACTGGTCATTATGGCCAAACAGTTCAATCTTAGCTCCATCAGAGCACAGGACATGTCTCCAAACATCAGTCTTTTCTCAGTGTGATTTAGCTAATTGTAATCTGGCTTTTGTTGTTAATTCTGGCTTGTTGATTTTCCCATGTTGTCACACAATGAAGCAGTGTGTTTGAGCTTTTCCTTGAATACTATTCTACAGTTGTGCCTCCAATGAACTCAAATGTTGTCGATTAGCCAATCAGAAACTTCAAAAACCTTGACATCATCATCTGAGCTTTTCCAGAGGCAGAATAATCTTATTGTGTGTAAACTTGACTTTCAAGAAGAGTTTTAACAGTTTCTCTCACAATATTTCTCTCATTATTCTGCTATTAAGCAGAACAGAAACACATGTAATAATCCTAACTTACCTAAAAAAGGAAAAGTTTAGTCACATTAACATCTGACTTTTTTTTTTAATGGTTATATGCCTTTTTTACAGTGTATATAATTGTCAGGTTTCAATTAATAAGTGTATGCAACATACTGATCAGCTGCATGTCATTGCTTAATGTTTGGGTTTTTGTTCTGCCTATAGAGGGCAGCAAATCTCCAATATTAAGTAATGTCAGCAAACGCAGCTCTGAATGTCTTGTTACTGAGCAGGTAAGTATGAACCTGTTTTCTTGTTTCTTTTTGAGCATTAACAACTTAATTTTCCAGCCTCTGCCAACAGGTAGTGAAGCAGGTTCCTGTGTTCCTCCTGATGTTGTCTTTTTACAGAATGAATAAAAATAAAAGCACAAACATTTCAATCTTTTGAGTGTGGATGTTTCTTTGCTTATGCACTGGCTTTCACAAATACATACCCGGTCCTGTTGTCAAATAATTAAGGTTTTCTGTAGCACTTTAGTACTTTAATACGGGAGTCAGGTTTAGCTTAATATTTTTTTTTAAGATGATTTAATTCAACCAAGAAATTTAAAGCAGCAAGAATTTCTGTTTAACCGAGAGCGGTCAGCTTAAAGTAATCATAAATAATCTTACAGCATTTATCAATCTAACATGGTTAGTACGAATTTAATAATTACCAGATGTGTTTTTATAAATGCATATTATAAAATGCTAGTTTTACACAATCTATCAAAGACTAGATAGTCTGAACACTAATAAAAGCACAATTCCTGCATGTTGTCCAACACAAATCTATTAAGTTAACGTAATTGTGTGGATTTACTTAAAACAATTAGGTTTTCTTCCAGGAAAACTCAAGAATTGTGTTGATTCAGCTCATTTTAAATAAGTAGTTTTAAAAAGTAGCTTAAGTCATAGTTTGGAGTGAAAGTAAACTTCTAGAAGCTTTTATTTGTGCATTTATTTATTAGTTTTGCATGCAACTTGCCTTTTAAAATCAAACTGCACAATTTTTTTGTTATAAAAGTAGTTTTTATCCTGTTAGTAGATCAGAGTCTTCATATAATAATGTCAATATTTCACATTTAAATGTCTAGTTAATATTGTAATACATTAACCATATACTTAAAACTAAATGAGTCTTACCTACAACATATGCATCTAATGTAGTGAGACAGACGTGTAAAACGCTTTTGATTAGAATTGATGTTTAAAATAAAGTTTGATGCATGCAAAATGTAATTTCAGATGCATTTGATTTTATATTCACACCCTGTTGCCACACATCTGTGTTTAGACCCATTATGAAAGTCAATTTTGCATAATAGGTCCTCTTTTGAGACACTTGATAGAACAGAAAAACCTTTTTACACTGTTTAACTAATGTGTGTAGTTTAACCTTTCATTACTAATGTAAACTAGTGACAGTACTAGAGGTGTAAAAATAATTAAATAACATCTATATGATGATGTATGTGGTTTAGAAACTAGCATACACTTAAAAAGGCATTTATATACACTCATATTGTCTAAAATGTACTAAAGTGTGTAGAGTTTGATGCATTATTGTGAAATTTATTTAATGGTTAAGTAATTGCTTCAAATAATGTATGAGTTAGTGTTTCCAGAGAGAAATAAGCCAATGTTAGGTGAAAACAACCCAGCAAAATATGCTGTACATTTTTATGCATATGTTTTGAAGGATTTATAAGAGCTGCTTTATAACACTTAAAAAATGCTGGGTTGTTGTGGCCCATTTTTGCTTTAAATCCAGCGATGGGTTATTGTTTTCAATTAAATTCATAGGATTTTTTTCTTCTTCTTTGAAGTAGCTTTTAAAAAGCTTTTTTGTATAGCCATTAATTTTAATACATTTATTTTTACATTTATTTAAACATTTGAAATTACAAAAAAAAAAAAATGGTATAGGTGTACCATGTGATCATATACAGTAATATGATATATAGGATAGCCATTAAGAACATACTCGGGAATTACTGTCCCATACTTTATTTAAAGAATATATTTGCAAAATGATGTGATCATATACTAAAGTGTGTTTGAGGGTTTTTTTGTGAAAAACATATGCTGCACATTTTTTAATCATCAATTTTAAAGGATTTTTGTGATCTGCTTTATAACACTCTCTAAATGCTCGGTTGTTGTAACCTATTTTTACTTCAAGTTTGGATATTTGGTTATTTTTTCCAATTGAATTTAAATTACTTTTTGTTTTCTTTGAAGCAGCTCTTAAAAAACCTTCGATATATAGTCAATTATTATTATTATTATTATTATTATTATTATTATTATTATTGTTATTATACATTTATTTAAAAATTTGCAATGACAAAATCTTTTTCTGAGTGTCTCATGTCATACAATAATATGATATAAGCCATTTAAAAATTCATGGGAGATACTGTCCCATACTTTATTTAAAGAATATATTTGGAAAATTATGTGATCATATACTAAAGTGTGTTTGAAACATTATTGTAAAATATTTAATAGTAGAGTAAATGCTTCAAATATTATATGGGTTAGTATTTCCAGAGAGAAACATGACAATGTAGGGTTAAAACAACCCAGAATTTTTAGTGAAAAAATTATGCTGCACATTTTTTAATCATCAATTTTAAAGGATGTTTAAGATCTGCTTTATAACACACTCTAAAAATGCTGGGTTGTTGTAACCCATTTTAACTTCAAGTATGGACAAACCCAACATTGGGTTATTTTTTTAAATGGAATTTAAATTACTTTTTGTTTTCTTTGAAGCAGCTCTTTAAAAACCTTTGATATATAGCCATTTATTATTATTATTATTATTATTATAATTATTGTTATTTTACATTTCTTTAAACATTTGCAATGACAAAACCTTTCTATAAGTGTTTCATGTCATCATATAAAATAATATGATATGTAGTATAGCCATTAAATAAATTCTCAGTCCCATAATCTATTAGAAGAAGATAAATTTGTAAAATTGTGGTCATATACTAAAGTGTGTTTGATACGTTTAGTGTAAAAGATTTAACAGTTGAGTAAATGCTTCAAATAATGTATGGGTTAGTATTTCCAGAGAGAAACATGCCAACGATGAGTTAAAACAACCCAGAATTTTTTGTGAAAAAATTATGCTGCACATTTATTAATCATCAATTTTGAAGGATTTTTAAGATCTGCTTTTTAACACACTCTAAAAATGCTTTATTTATTTATTTATTTATTTTGAAGCAGCTCTTCAAAAGCCTTTGGCCATATTTATTTATTCATTTTTACATTTATTTTAAGATTTGCATTGACAAAACTGTGTTATAGGTGTTTTGTTTTATCGTAATACAATATATCCCCATTAATACACTATCTGGCAATACTAACCCATACTTTATTTGAAGCATATATATTTGCAAACGTGTTTGATAATATACTAAACTGTGTAGAGTTTGATACAATTATTGTAAAAGATTTAGTAAATGCTTCAAATAATGTATGGGTTAGTATTTTCAGAGAGAAACATGACAATGATGGGTTAAAACAACCCAAAATTTTTAGTGAAAAAGTATGCTGGACATTTTTTAATCATCAATTTTAAAGGATTTTTAAGATCTGCTTTATAACTCACTCTAAATGCTGCGTTGTTGTAACCTATTTTTGCTTCAAGTATGGACAAACCCAACATTGGGTTTTTTTTTTTTTTTCAATTTAATTTGAATTACACTTTTTTTCTTTGAAGCAGTTTTTAAAAAGCCTTTGATATATAGTCATTTATTATTATTAATATTATTATTATTATTATTGTTATTATTATTTAACATTTATTTAAACATTTGAAATGACAAAACCGTGGTATAGGTTTCTCATGTCATCATATTTAATAATATGATATATAGTATAGCCATTAAAAAATTGACGGGAAATACTGTCCCATACTTTATTTAAAGAATATATATTTGCAAAATTATGTGATCATATACTAAACTGTGTAGAGTTTGATACGTTTATTGTAAAATATTTAACAGTTGAGTAAATGCTTCAAATAATATATGGGTTAGTATTTCCAGAGAGAAACATGCCAACGATGGGTTAAAACAAGCATTTTTTGTGAAAAAGTTATGCTGCTTATTTTTATAATAATCAATTTTAAAGGATTTTTGAGATGTGCTTTATAACACACTCTAAAAGCCTTTGATTTATAGCCATTTATTTATTCTTATTTATTTATTTTTACATTTATTTTAAGATTTGCATTGACAAACAGTGGTAAAGGTGTCTTGTGTCATCATAATATATTATAATACAATATATAGCTGCTAAAAAAAACACATTCTCTGGCAAAACTTACCCATACTTTATTTGAAGGATATATATTTGCTAATTTTTTTGATAATAAACTGTGTAGAGTTTGATACGTTTTTTGTAAAAGATTAATTAAATATTCACTGTTAAACATGCTGGGTTTCCCACAATCGAATCGGGACAACATGAAGGAATTAATTTATTAGTTTTAACAAGTTTAAGTGGATTAAACATACATAAAACAGTTAAGTTGTTCCTAAAATCATTAAGAATTGTGTTCTCAGCTTGTTTTAAATAAGTAGTATCAAGAAAACATCATTTTTTTGAGTGTTGAAGTATTTGTAGACCTCTTTTATTGTCATTGGTTTGATCAAATTTGTGTAAATAAATGCTTCAAGCTTATAAAAGTTGCTATTTATAATATTTCAAAGCATTTCTTTTTTCTAAATATAAAAGCATTATGTGATTGTCATTGGTTTACATTTGCAATGCAATACTAACATCAAACTATATTCAGATTTGTTTAAAATTTTCAAATGTTACCTTTTAATCCCTTAAACATGCACAGTGAAATGCATCAGAAATTACAACTATATTTTAAGCATTGATACTCACAAAAATAAACTACAAGTCACAATACTTTAGATGCATATATTAGATGCACGCTATTCACATCGCTTCCATGGAGTGTTTCAAATTTTCAAGTTATTATAATGCATTGAATATATTTTGCACCCTGGTCACTGGTTTATGTTTGTAATGAAAGGTTAAACTGCTGACATTAGTTAAAAAGTTAAAGAGTTTTCTGTTCTGTCAAGTGTTTAAAATATTTTTAAAAATGCCTTTTAAATCACCTTAACGTGCATGTGTGTAATTAAAGTAATGCATCTGAAATCACAACTGCATGAATTCATACAAAAATAAACAGAAACTGAGATTCAGTTATAAAGTTTACTTTTAAGTTTAAAAAAGTTTTTTTTTTCCTATGGAGTATATCAAGTTTCAAGTTACTATTTATAGTACTTGTACATGTAATTGTGTGTGTGTACTACTACATGGAAAAAAAAGAAGAGAAAAAAACATCTTGTTTTCAGAAGAAAAATTAAGTGAGTTTTTCCTTACTGGTGAATCTACTGACAGTTTAAAGAAACATTTTAAAAGTTTAAAATTTGTTTTCTGTTCTATCGAGTGTTCCAAAAATTCAATTGTCCAAATTCAAACACTTCAGAGCATTTTTCTGCTGATAATATTTTGCAGATGTTAACATGTTTTTTTTTTTGTTCTAATTCTTTTATTCCTTATACTTTTTTCCCTTTTTTTAAACTCGTGTTTTAGGTTTAAATTTGAAACAAAAGGTTAAACTACTGGCAGTTAGAATAAATCGATTAAAAAGTTTGAAAATTGTTTCCTGTTCCATTGAGTGTTCCAAAAATTCAAAAGTTCACAAACAAAAGGGTAAACTGCTGACAGTTGATCAGTTAAAAAATTCCATTGAGAATTCAAAAGTTCAAATTGAAACACTTTAAAGCATTTTTCTGCTGCTAATATTTTTCAGTTATGTTGTTTGCATGTTTTTTAAAACAAACAGTTTTTTTGCTCTCTTTTTTACGTGTGTTTCAGGTTTACTTTTAAAAAGAAAGGTTACACTACTGACAGTTAAAATAAATCAGTTAAAAAGTTTATAAATTGTTTTCTGTTTGTTCTATGGAGAGTTTCAAAAATTCAGAAGTTCACAAACAAAAGTTAAACTGCTGACAGTTAAAATAAATCAGCTAAAATTTTAAAAATCATTTTCTGTTCCATCAACTGTTCCAACAATTCTAAAGTTCAAATTCAAACACTTCAAAGCATTTTTCGTCTTCTAATTATCTTCTAATAAAGTCTTTTTTAACGCGTTTCAGAAATATAAGCATAAACTGGCTGATATTTCAGTATTTGAAATGAAAGGTTAAACTACTGACAGTTAAAATAAATCGATTATAAAGGCTCAAATTAGTTTCCTGTTCCTTCGAGTGTTCCAAAAATGCAAAATGTCACTTCAAAACTTTTTTTTTTTTTGCTAATATAACTTGTCACTTATTATGTTCTTAGCATGTTTTTATGACACTATTTCCTCATTTATTTATTTATTTATTTATTCATTTATTTTGCAAGGTGATTGTCACTGGTTTATATTTAAAATGCTAGGTTTAACTACAGACAGTTAAAAAGGTCAGTTAAAAAAAACATCTGTTAAAATTTTCAAAATCATTTTCTTTCATCGAGTGTTCCAAAAATTCAAAAGTTCAAATTCAAATACTTCAAAGCATTTTTCTTCTGCTATTATAATTTGGCCCTTACTATGTTCTTCAGAATTATTCCTGAATTATATTTCAGGAAAATAAGCATAACCTGGCTAATATTTCAGTATATGCACTTCCATGTTTGTCACTGTTTGAAATGAAAGGTTAAACTGCTCACAGTTAAAATAAATCACTTCAAAAGTTCCACCGAGTGTTCCAAAAATTCAAAAGTTCAAATTCAAACACTTCAAATCATTTTACTTTCGTAAAATGTTTTAATGACACTTAATTCCTCATTTATTTTTATTTAATTTGTTTGCATGTGTGTGTTTCAGGAGTACAAGCGTAAGCTGGCGCGGGTGTCGCAGGTACGGAAGGAGCTTCGATCTCGCCTCAACGGGCTGCCAGATCTGTCCCGGCTCCCGAACGTCACAGGTGGACACATGCGTCTGCCCTCGTCCGGTGATCTGTACAGCCCGTCTGATTGAGCAGGACTCTTGATCATCTTCACACTAACACTCTTTAATCTCATCCGGCCACTATAATATTAGTGGATGCGTCCGATATGCAGTCCGTGGCTGCTCGAGTGTTGCTGAGATAAAAACACCTCAGTTTGTCGTCCCTCAAATATCGCTCAAATGCATTGGGATCAGTGCAGACATTTAAGTGATTTGTTTCCTTTTAAAGCTTTGTTTTGGAAGCTTCCAGACAGCATACATTAAAATAAACACGCCATATTTAAATGCACACTGCAAAAGATGCATTTCTTAGAGTTTTTCTAGTCTAAGTATCTAAATATTCTTAAATCAAGAAGCTTTTTCTTTCAAAGCAAAACCTATTTTGTTGTTTTAAGACATACTATAACAAAATAAAGTGAGTTTTTCCATTAAAACAAGCTAAATAATCATTTTTTAAACATTTATTTACCTGCTTTTTGCTTTTACAAAAACTACAACAAAAACAAAACAATGCAATGCAATACAATAACAATGCATATAAAACACAATACCTAAAAATACTACCTTATGACAGAACACAGAGGGACAAATGCACAGACAAGCAAAGTATAATTTGGCTGATCAAGTAATGCATAAAAAAAGTAATTATAAAGTAACATTGTTCTTATATTGACAAAAACAAAGCATTTTTCTGTCATAATAGTTTGGACACATTATTAAAAACATTATAGATTATGAATAGTACATATCAATTCCACTCGATCTTTATTAAATATGTTATTGACAGAGATCACTAGCTTAGTTTGCAAGCTAAATAATCTTATGTCAAAAGGAAAAGCAAGATTATTTTGCTTATCACATTGGCAGAGACAGGGAAACTCACTTAATTTTGATGTATTATTTCTGAAAACAGGACAATATTCTCTACTTGTCTAGTAAATGCATCTTGATTTAATATTTTTTTTTAGATATTTTGGCTAGAAACAAGACACAAAATCTGAAAAGCGTGTTTTACAGTGTACAAAAAACATTTTCTTCGAGTTCTTCTGTTTGTTTCTAGTCCAAAACAGACAAATATTCTTAAATCAAGATGCATTTTCTCAAAAAATATAGATTATTGTCTTGTTTTTAGAAATAATATGCCAATGTTAAGTGAGTTTTTCCTTAAAACAAGCAAATTAATATCATGTGAGAGGGAAAAACAAGATTATTTTGCTTATCACATTGACAGAGACAGGGAAACTCACTTAATTTTGATGTATTATTTGTGAAAACAGGACAATATTCTCTACTTGTCTAGTAAATGCATCTTGATTTAATATTTTTTTTTAGATATTTGGACTAGAAACAAGACACAAAATCTGAAAAGCGTGTTTTGCAGTGTACAAAAAACATTTTCTTCGTGTTCTTCTGTTTGTTTCTAGTCCAAAACAGATAAATATTCTTAAATCAAGATGCATTTTCTTAATAAATATAGATTATTGTCTTGTTTTTACAAATAATATGCCAATGTTAAATGAGTTTTTCCTTAAAACAAGCAAAATAATATCATGTGAGAGGGAAAAACAAGATTATTTTGTCTACCCTATTGGCAGAGACAGGCAAAATCCCTTTATTTTGACGTATTATTTCTGAAAACGAGACAATATGTTTTGCTTGTCTAGAAAATAATTCTTGATTTAAGAATTTTAGACTAGAAACATGACAAAACAAGTAAAATAAGTATTTTTTTTTGCAGTGCAATTAAAAAAAATATCTTACTTACAGTTTTTGTGTTCGTTTCTGGTCCAAATATCTAAAATATTCTTAAATCAAGAAGCATTTTTTTAATAAGTATATTATATAGTTATGTTTTCAAAAATAATATGTCAAAATTAAGTGAGTTTTCCTTAAAACAAGCAAAATAATCTGCATGTGAGGTAAGTAAAATATATGAATTGAAACTGAAAACAGGATTATTTTGCTTCCCCCATTGGCAGATTATTTAGCTTGTTGTAAGGAAAACTCACTTAATTTTGACTCATTATTTCTGAAAACAAAACCACATTTTTATCTTGTCTATAAAATGCTTCTTGGTTTCAGAATCTTTAGATATTTGGACTAGAAATACGCTGACAAGCATCTTTTGCAGCCCACCTGTGATACTACATTACACTGAGGTTTGGTTGGATAATACCCATCTGTAGCTTCTCTTGATGGTAGATTTCCACACATGTGATGTTGTTTTTGTATTTTTTGCAGTGATTATCAGTTTCACCGCAGTATCCTATAAAAGCAGCTGCAGCATTTTAGTGCGGCGACCATAACGAGTTCATAAAGAGATGTCGGTCACTTTACAATAAAGGTACATTAGTTAGTGTATTTACTGACATGAAGAAACTATGAATAATATATTTAATAAAAGTATTTATTAATTTTGATAACATTTAATGAAAATACGCTGCTTTTCTTAATTAAAAATGTCTTGTTTCTAGTTAAAATATATAAAAACTCTTACATCAAGAAGCATTTTCTAGACAAGTATAAAATATTGTGTTTTCAGAAAAAAAAAACAAGTGATAATTGAGTTTTTCCTTAAAACACACAGAATAATAAACACATTAAAATCTTTTTATTATTAAATGTGTGTGTGTGCATGTGTATATATATATATATATATATATATATATATATATATATATATATATTATATGTATATATGTTTTAAATCTGAGTCTATTTTGCTTGTTGTAATAAGAAATATTTAATATTAGTTTTAAACTAAAAACAATATTATTTTTCTTGTTTTTAAGGAAATTAACCTATTAAATTTGACGTATTATTTCTTAAAACACGATGATAGTTTTTGCTTGTCCACAAAATGCTTCTTGATTTAAGAATTTTTAGTTATTTGGACTAGAAACGACAAAAATAGTGCACAGTGGCTCAGTATCTCTGTGCATTATTTAATGTTAATTATTAAGCACACATTTGGATTTTAATGCATTAGGTAATGTTGATTTGTGGTTATTAAATGCTGTAAGTAATGCTGTAATATTGATCATTCTTAGTTCATGTTAGTAAATATACTAGCTAACATTAATGAACCTTTATTGTAAAGTGTGACTGAACTGTATTGTCCTTTCTGGGTTTTTACTTTCCAAAATGCTGAGTTTACCTCAAAATATTCAGATTTTAATCTCTTTAGGTTTATGATCAAAAAACTAGATGCCTCAAAATATTAATCAAACAGGTTTTGTCTTGTTTTTAGTTCAAATATCTAAACTTTCTTAAATCAACAAGCATTTTCCAGACAAGCAGAAATAATTGTGTTTAAAATAATATTAATATTTAAATGAGTTTTCCTCTTAAAACAAACAAATGCAAATAATAATAAAATAATTTAAAATATATTTTTCTTACCCCACTGACATATTATTTTTATTAAATTGTTATAATTATTAAAATACATTAAATAAACATTATTATTATTAATTATTATTATGTATTTTTGATTAAAATAAGCAGATTTTGATAAATGTTTTAACAATAAATATTTAAAAAGTATTGTGTAATATGTTTAATATTGTCACAATCTCCAGAGATCTAGCCCATGCAGATTTCTTGAGAACTACAAATCTATTAGCAAAAGTACTACAAGATCCAGTCATGCACCACTCACACACCTGGCCTAGATCCCCAAGTTTGAATCTTGTAGTCCATTTAATGGCAGATTTGTAGTTCTGTGCAATTATCTGTGTTTAAAAGCGATCTGCACAGGCTGGTGATCGTGACAAATATACATTATAATGATTTAATAATAATCTGCCAGTGGGGGTAAGCATAATAGTCTAGCAAAAGTTTCTTGATTTACGCTTTATTTTTAGATATTTACACAATAGATACAAGACAAAACCTCAAGATCAGAAAACCTATTTTTCCTCAGTCTTCATCTCGTCCTCTTGGTCTGCTTTAAGGTGACTCTGGGTTTGCAGCGTTTGTGTTTTTGTGCGTTTTACTGTGATGAAAAGAAAATACTTGTTACGACCGTTTTCTTTGTAGGATCTAAAGAGACGCTCTTTGCCTGTGAAACCACACCTTTTAACTTATTTAGTTGCAATGCAAGTGTACATTTTAACATCAGCCTTTGTAAATATAATGTGTCTGAGCCAAATAAAGAGCTGAAGGCAAAGAATGAAAACAAATCCACTTATTTTCTTATATTAATATCAGAGGTCAATCGTGCATGTCGCTGTTATAAACTGTTTATTTTCTTAGTATTTGAGTCAGAGAGTAAATGTTTTCGATTTTATATACATAGAAAGCCAAATAAATGCTTAAGTTAAGTGTTGAAACGTGTTTCAAACAACTTTTGTGAAAATAAAATGTCAAAATATGGGTGAAATAATCTGTCGTCATTCTGCAAAACAGATATATATATATAATTGAAACTACATAAATATTCTGACCTGTGTTTATTAAGTGTTCATCTCAGATTGGTTTGATGATTAAAACGTCCTGCTGATAAATGGGTTAAACTTAGTGGTTTGAAGACGAAATTAGAATCTTAAAATAAATAATGAAAAACATTTAAGGGCCAATCACAGGGCAGCAACTCAATGCTTTTAGGCATGTAGACATGGTCAAGATGATCTGCTGCAGTTCAAACTGAGCATCAGAATGGGGGAGAAAGAGGATTTAGGTGACTTTGAATGGTTGTTGGTGCCAGATGGGCTGCTCTGAGTATTTCAGAAACTGCTGATCTACTGGGATTTTCACTCACAACCATCTCTAGGGTTTACAGAGAATGGTCCAACAATGAGGAAATATCCAGAGAGCGGCAGTTCTGTGAGTTCACTGTACTCAAATGGCCTCCACAGTCAGCAGAGCTCAATCCAATAGAGCACCCCTTTTGGATGTGGTGGAACGGGAGATTGGCATCATGGATGTGCAGCCGACAAATCTGCAGCAACTGTGTGATGCTATCATGTCAATATGGAGCAAAATCTCTGAGGAACCCGGTACTAGTATACCTAATAAAGTGGCCGGTGAGTATTTTTTTCTCTTATTTTTTTTTTTAATTGTGTGTCTTTTATAAATCTGTAATAAATAAATAATAAAAGTGTTACATATTTATAATAATATTAGGTTAATATATATAGAGGCCAATTTGCACAGTACATTAAGATTAAACTATGCATGGTTTAAATGTCATAATTATCGAATGGAATTTAAAAATTATAATTTTAATTGTCTTTATTATTCAGTGTTTTTGTATAAATTCTGTATAAATATATAATTTTGACATGTAAAATGATTTTTAGCTTCTGATAAAAGGTCAGTGGTTAGCACTGTCCCCTCACAGCAAGAAGGCCGCTGGTTCGAGTCCCGGTTGGGTCAGTTGGCATTTCTGTGTGGAGTTGGCATGTTCTCCCCGTGTTGGCGTGGGTTTCCTCCTGGGGCTCCGGTTTCCCCCACAGTCCAAACATATGCGCTATAGGGGAATTGATGAACTAAATCGGCTGTAGTGTATGAGTTTGTGAATGGGTGTTTCCTAGTACTGGGTTGCGGCTGGAAGGGTATCTGCTGTGTAAAACATATGCTGGAATAGTTTTCGGTTCACTCCGCTATGGCGACCTCTGATAAATAAGGGACTAAGCTGAAGGAAAACAAATGAATGAATGAAAAGGTCACAATTATAACTCAAAATGTTGTGATAAAATAGAAAAAAAAATATTTTTATTATATTTTTTAATTGTTTACAATTTTCCAAAAGTCCTTTTTTTGTCATGTAATAAAAACTTACAATGCCAGATTTTTAGAAGTCATTAAAAATAAAAATGGTACAAGTAAAAATGATGACTTTACATGTCAGGATGAAATTAAAAGACAATAATATGACAGTTCTGACTTGAAAAGTTGAAATAGTGAAATGTTAAATCATAATTATAATATAAAACCTACTTATTGAATAAAAAATTTTACATTAGTACTTAAAAAAAATGACATAAAAAGCCTATATTCAGACAACGGTCACAATTATGTGATACAAAGGTCTTATTCAGTCTTTCCAACCCACGCCAACATGGCGAGAACATGCAAACTCCACACAGAAATGCCAACTGACCAGCCTGGGCTCAAACCAGTGACCTTCTTGTAGTGAGGTGACAATGCCACGGTCTTAATCATAGTTAGGATATTTTAAATCTCATAACTGTAACTTAACATTAATTTTCCTTTTCCTTCAGCTTTATTTGTCAGGTGTCGCCACAGGGGAATGAACCGCCAACTATTCCAGCATATGTTTTATACAGCGAATGCCCTTCCAGCTGCAACCCAATACTAGGAAAACATAGCATATTTAATCATTTAAACATTGTTATATTGCCTACTTTCTATATCAGAATTATGATATTTAAAGAGCCCATATTATACATGAAATAAGGTCATATCTTGGTTGTAAGGGTCTCCAACAACAGTCTAATATGCATGCAAGGTCAAAAAACACTTTCATGGTCTTATAATCTGCATTTATTTTTACCTAATTATCCCAGCGACTCCTGTATGAATCGTCCAGTGATTCATTTGTTCCCAAACCCCTCCTTAGCGCGGAGCTAATCTGCGCTGATTGGACCGATGACAGTCTGTCGCGATTGGTCGACTGCCTTCAGTCAGAGAGGGAAATGGCCAATAGCTAATCAGCAATTTAAAAAGTAATCACAGTTCATACACGCTCGATAGTGTAGGCGTGGACTTTAGCTGCCACACTATGGCCAGTGGATAGTGCCACGGATAACCGAACGAAGGAGACAGTCGTGTACTCGCCATACCACACACACACAAAAACACACACACACCTCCGGATGACAACGCTCCCGCTTCAGCCCGCACCCGCCAGGTTTTAGCCTGAGAACCCGCTCCGTTTTCTGCCCGCCGCGCCCGGTCCCGCTAGAGCGGAGAACACAACCAAATATCACCCAGTATACAGTCCAGACAGCCAAGCTGTCTGGATAAAAACACACACACAGCACAAAGTACACAAAGCTCGTTCGTTCGTTCGCTTTCTCTCTCGCTCTCTCGCTCTCTCGCTCTCTCTCTCTCTCTCTCTCCCCGCGCCAGATTTCTGCGGCGCGGGAATACATGTCCGAATAAATCGCGGGAGCAGAACTCTAGCACGGAGCTCCATAAACAAACAGCACGCGTCGCGTTTTTAACGTGACTTTGCACGCGATAAGATAATATATCCAGTTAACCTGATACAGTACACGCGGTTACAAGTAACAAATCACAACTAAATACATTTGCAAGCTAGAGTAAACGAGGCAACAACTTTAACCGCACGTACTTACACTTGAGAAATGGAGGAAGAAACCCATCCTGACGTCCATCAGTTACTCTTTACTGATCCTTCCTTTAACAAACTCAGATGAAGTATTCTTTGTAGCATGTAGCTTCCAGAAGTTTCCAACTGCTTGGTTATAATGCTGAGGTTTCATCTTTGGGTAGAGACTCAATATATCCATCTGCTGTGTGACTTCAATCGACCGGCATGTTTGTGTGCGTGTGTTTGTGGGTGTGCGTGTGTTTGTGGGTGTGTGTGTGTCTGGGTTACTGCGTCAGAGGGCGGGGCCTCAGGTTTGAAATCTCCCGGGTTTGCGCGTGCACGTGAAAAACTTTGTTTCGTTCGTACGTCATGGCGAAACACCTAATGAGTCGGTATCAAGGCGACTCGTTTGAAGCACTATGATTCGACTCTTTTATAGATGAATCAACAGTTTTAAACACTGTATTCTTACAGATTTAAGCCTTAGCTGGATACTTCACTTCACTTAGAGCTGTGTTACACACTACATGGAGGGGAATTTTCAAAAACCCATAATATGGGCTCTTTAAATGTCACAATGTTTTTACAGTCAAAAACTGTTCAGTGAAAAGCTGTAATTATAATATAAAACACCATAATTATTGGATAACAAGTTTAAATAAAGTCTTTCAAAGATATTCAAACGTGTGTCAAAATGATGAGGTAAAAAGACTATATATAATTAGGAAGTTTTAATATTTGTGCTGGGTTGCAGCTGGAAGGGCATCCGGTGTGTAAAACATGCTGGAATAATTGGTGGTTCATTCTGCTGTGACAACCCCTGATGAATTAAGGGACTAAGCTGAAGGAAAATGAATGAATGAGCATTTTTTTATTTATATGTTTACATATTTTATTGTGAAAAAACAAACACTATATCAGTACGAATAGTTACATAGCATTATCTTGGTTGTGTTTTTTTTTTTTTTACAAAAGAGAATAAAAAAATTATATTTATAGCGCATATATATATATATATATATATATATATATATATATATATATATATATATATGTGTGTGTGTGTGTGTGTGTGTGTGTGTGTGTGTGTGTAAGGAGAAATATTATTAATAATGATAATAATAAAAGAGAAAAAGAAAAATGGAAACAAGAGTAATAAGTGTACAGAAAATTACAACCAAATATCACAATCAAATGTTCAGATACATTGTCAATGTTGAATGTGAATATTTACAAATAAACAGTATAAAAAAGTATTAGATAAAACAAACAGATTAAATTACTATGAAATAAATTAAAAAGGGAAGGATAGTGCCTCTATTAAATGGAAGGTAATGCCTTAAGAGTGTTAAAGTAAGTTATAAAACATTGCCACTTTTTAAAGAAATTAGTTTTCCCAGAGCATCTAACCTTTTCCAACTTAAGAAAATGCATTCATCTACAAGCCATTGGGATGTAGTTGGAGGCTTATTTGATTTCCAGTGAAGTAGAATACGACGCCTGGCTATTAGGGAGGTAAAGGCCAAAACATCAAGTTGTTTAGAATTGAATTGGGACTAAATCTTTGGAACCCCAAAAATGGCAACATCAGGGGATGGGTCTACATTTACCTGCAACACCTTGGACATAATTGTAAAATAATTAATCCAATAATTCTGTAACAGAGGGCACATAAAGAACATATAACTCAAATTACACCTTGGTGCATCACATCTGTCATCGATATTTTGAAAACTTTCAGAGAGCCTGCTTTTTGAGAAATGGACTCTATGAAAGACTTTAAATTGTACCAGACTAAGCTGAGCACAAATTGTACTAGAACGTATTCTCTGCAGCGCACCAAGCCACCATTCTTCCTCAAAACATATCCGCAATTCATTTTCCCAAGATTTTTTAATTCTAGTAAGAGAACCATCGTCCAAACTTAAAATGCACCCATAGATTTGAGAAATTTGTGATTTGTGTTGCGGGTTTAACTCCTCCCATACCTGTAGCTTAGGCAGAGGGCAGCCTGAGAATAGGTAGCTTTCTTTATTTTTAAAGTATTTTAATATGTCCTAAAAGTATTATATATATATATATATATATATATATATATATATATATATATATATATATATATATATATATATATATATATATATATATATATATATATATATATATATATATATACAGTTGAAGTCAGAATTATTAGCCCCCTTTTGATTTTTTTTTAAAATAATTCCCAAATGATGTTTAACAAAGCAGAGAAATGTTCACAGTATGTCTGATAATATTTTTTCTTCTGGAGAAAGTCTTATTTGTTTTATTTCGGCTAGAATAAAAGGAGTTTTAAATAAAAAAACAAAACAATTTTGGGACAAAATTATTAGCCCCTTTAAGCTAATTTTATTTTCTGATAATCTAAAGAGCAAACCATTGTTATTAAACCTTTAAATGTCACTTTAAACTGTACAGAAGTGTCTTAAAAAATATCAAGTAAAATACTATTTACTGTCATCATGACAAAGATAAAATAAATCCGTTATTAGAAACTGTATATATATATATATGTGTGTGTGTGTGTGTGTGTGTGTGTGTGTGTGTGTGTGTGTGTGTGTGTGTGTGTGTGTGTATTAGATAAATCTACAATAAATAAATAGGATTTAAAAATATAATAAGAATAAAAAGTTTTTATTCCTGTAAGTTTAAAGTTTTTTTTTCTAAAATTTTTTAGAGAATATACAGACGACGTTCATTCAGGTACACCCATGGTTAATCAATAATAAAGTTAAACATCAATACAATCCGTGTGAAAATTAAAAAGTCCGACTTGAATTGTGTCATTATACCATGTATATTTTCGTCAGGTCTTTTTGCGACCTGTTTTTTTTTTTTTTTTTTTTTTTTTGAGAAAACAATGTAGTCTACAGCACTGCAGTGATTAAATTAGTTAAACTTAAACCTAATCAGCTTATTGAATGTGTCGGAGCTCTTCGAGGACGTGTTAATTGATCGCTTTCTTGCATTTCTTTTTCAGTCTGGATCTGCAAACAGCTGAAGGTTTGCACACGGTTCACAGTCACAAGGCTCCAGATAAATCCGCTTTTTTCACTGAGCACCAAATATTACACTGATGCATGCTTTATATCACACAATAATGAGAATATGACATGCATTATAGCCTACTCTTATGAAACATTTACTATATTTAAAATTAAAATAACGCAGTTTTAACATTCACCACAGGAGATTCACGTTAAGTAAGTTTATTATGCGGAGACATTTGGAAATGCGCCGTCATTTAATGGATATAGAAGGTGGTGTTTTGTCCTCTAGGTTGTCTCCTGATGGGATGATCTTAAAGGTGATTTTGGGAAGAAAAGCGTGTCATGGTTTGATCAGAAGTGTTTGCACACGGTTCTCAGTCACAAGGCTTCAAATAACAGCGCTTTTGCACTGAGCCTTTAATATCAGCACTGGACCTGCGGGGACGCGCTCAGCATCGCTAATGCCCTTGTGTTAACCGTTTAATATCGCTATAGTGTGTTTTTAAAAGTTTACATATAATTAAATACCATCACAAGTGACATCATGTTCACGAAAAAACCTGAAAAGATCCATTTGGTGTCGGAAAACAGTGCAAAGATGTACACCATCATGTCAGAAAGGTAAACAGACTGTTTCTTTATTCCATGCTAATTGTGATTTAGTAGTAATTCAGCACTATGTTGTTGATTGAACTGTTGTTAGATTTAGAGTGTTTTATTCATTGAAGGTACAATGAAAATTATGTTTTTTAACTCTTAATGTGTGGGGGTCTTAGTGGTGTGCAAACTTTGCACTGCGCCCTAAACGTCAACATCTGACTGCCTGCTAATTCATTTGACCGCTGTTTGCTAACACAACTTTAGCTAAACAATACACAACCGCAGGTTTAAAAACACAGACTCATTGATTGTTATGTTCATTAACGATATCATTCATTAGCCATGTAGTCTCAATGAATGAAACAATGACATTTTCATCTGAAACACGAATAATACAAAGGTAATAGTTTACAAAACCCATTAAACTTTAAGAGATGCGCACTAATGAGGGCACTGCGCTCCATCAGCTGTGAGTGAATGAGTGATGATGGAGGTGGAGGAGAAAATGACAAAATACAGGGAACATTTAGGCTATTTATTTATTAATACAAACCAAATATATGTTTTATTATCAGTTTATTATAGCTTTAGAAACTGACGTCTATGAGGTTTACAAATGACAATCATGGATTAAAAGTCAGGTGACGCGCCAGCTATTAGCTGTAAAAACACCACAAATCCTCAACAATCAACCGCACTTTTAAAACAAGCTGCAAAAAACACAACCTGTGTGTGTGTGTGTGTGTGTGTGTGTGTGTGTGTGTGTGTGTGTGTGTGTGTGTTTAAAGCAATTTTAAAAAGAAGCCCAAAGTTGACTTGAATCAATGAGTCAACTATGAATCGATTCGCGAGTCGCTTTGATTCATATGAATCGCTCTTTTCTAACCGAATCATTTAAGAAAAGAAATGCTTTGGTCGTTGCCTGTTATGTGATGTTTTGATTATTTTAAATGCTTTAATTTTTACATACTTCAGCATTGTTTTTTTTATACTTTAAAAGTCAAAATTAAAGTCAAGTTAATATTTTTAATAATAGTGTAGTAGCCAGTTTCCACTGTAAATCTAGGTAAAATTATGCTTTTAAAAGAGATGTTTGTGCGATTATTATGAAATTAATCATTTAAAATGTGACAATTAGGTCCTGTGATATACAAAGTGGTAATTTTGAAACTGAGAAAGGTAAAACAATGGTTAAACCTAATTTTTATGTAAGATTTTTGACATTTTTGGCACAATTTTCCAGTTAGTAAAGTTTTGAAGTTTGTTTCAGGGTCACAATTATAATCCTAAATTCATTGCAATATAAAAAGTTGAAATGATGATGAATTTAAAAGTCAAAATTGTGACACAAAGTTCAGATATGAGATGAAAAGCTGAAATCAGGACACATTAAGTTATAAATATAATATACAACAGAATTAATGCATAAAAATGTAAATAAAAAAATGCCAATAATCAGACATGGGTCAAAAAGGGAAAAAAACGACAGTCGGAGGTTTTACAACTAAGCAGGCCTGTGTCATAATTTAAACTTTCAAGGATATAATTTTGACATTATTTTATAGTTATTGCTTTGTCATGATTATCCAATATCAGAATTTTGATCTCATATGTAATAATTTAGATTTTCCAGTTTATAATTATGAAATTAAGTTTTTTAAATCTACATATTAGTAACATATTTAAAAATCTAAATTTTCATCTCTCATTATGCCTGATGTTTTAATTTTTCCTCAAACAAATCTATTCAAATTCACTGTCTAAATAGGCTACTCCGTTTTTAAACAACAATGTATTACTGCATACTCACATTATGCTATCCGAACCGTGCCCAGCACCTTCAGCAGACCTCCTCATTCCTGCAGCACGAGGGCTTTATGATTGTTTATGAGCGCCAAAAGTGGCGGATCTGTTCGGCGAAATATCTGACTGCGTGTCACTGCATATCAAACGACTAGAGAAATCTCCACTGTGCTGAGCGAGAGCGCTTCTCACTGAACATCGATGCAGCATCGATGACGTAAGCGTGCCCAGGCCCGATTGTAATGTGAGTGCGGGCCGTCGGGGGAGACGGGAGGGGGGACCAGCATACTTTTCCCGGTTCAAGGCAACTGTACATAGTGTGAGTGCGGCCTCAGTGTGGGGCGGCACGGTGGCTCAGTGGTTAGCACAGTCGCCACACAGTAAGAAGGTCGCTGGTTCGAGTCCTGGCTGGACCAGTTGGCATTTCTTTGTGGAGTTTGTTGGCGTGGGTTTCCTCCAGGTGCTCCAGCTTCCCCCACAGTCCAAACACATGTGCAATAGGGGTGAATGTGAGAGTGTATGGGTGTTTCCCAGTGCTGGGTTGCGGCTGGAAGGGCATCCGCTGTGTTACACATAGGCTGGAATTGTTGACAGTTCATTCCGCTGAGGCTACCCCTGATAAATAAGGACTAAGCTGAAGGAAAATGAAAGAACGTGTTAGTGTGGAAACGGCTTAAAGTCCGCATGAACCAGAAGCTGTAACCATTTTTTTTTCCATATTGTAATGCAGTCGCTAGAGAAACAGAATATTAAATGAGAAAACAGTGGGCGTGGCTGATTTTTTTTACTGCGAGCTGATTGGATGTCATTCAGAAAGATGGGGAAAAGGGTTTGGGGAGAGTTATTACAGCCTAACAGACTCCTCCTGTTCACTATTTCGGTTTGTTGTCAATACTGACAGCTGAAGGGGCGTGGTTAGCACAGTTAGCCATGCCCAATACCAAAAGCCCGGGGCCAGTGTGAGAGATGTTTGGGACAGTAAAGAGAATCGTAACTGGCCCGATCAGGCCAGGGCTGCCTTGTCACAAAATTTTTTATTTGCCTGTGACTATTTGTCAATTGCGTGCAAATACAATCTTAGAATCAAGAAACAATTTGTGCTTTTAAGTCTTTAAATGCTTCCTTTTCTGTGAAGTCGTAAACACCATATTGGTATATGGTATAAACATACCTTTTGGTTCCTTTTATCTGATTGGTTGTTGTGAGCACGTTATTTTTTTCCACAACCTGGTAAAAACCAGTACAGTGAAGAAACGGCGACATGACAGCAACATCAAATTATGAGGCTAAAAGGAAACGTCTGTTTCTAACGTTGTGGAAACAGATATTTACATGGGTACAACCAGCCTGATCTCACGAGGAAACGTAAGTATTTTACGTTTTGTCAGTTTAGTGGCTAATTCGTACAAGTTCAGTCGTACGAAAATGTGCGATTTTAAAAAGGAGGCGTGGCACCAAACCCCTAAACCCAACCGTCACTCGGGGATGAGCAAATCGTACTAAATAGTACAAATTAGATCGTACGAATTCATACGAATACGCCACTAAATCAAAAAGTTACGAAATACCGTGAGATTGCGTTGGCACAACACGATGACAAAAACGAAGTAATGTTTTGCATAGTTTTTTTAACGTTTTTTAAGTCTGCCACCTTTTGTTTTGCAATAAAATACCTGCACATTTTCCATACTGCTGTATTTTACTGCTAAATATTTTAACATTTTAAAAATATTTTAATTCTAGATTCACAGACATTATTTTTGACACATTATTTAAAATATGTGGCTATTATTTATTTAATTATTTTGGTTGGGCCAGTGAAAATTTTGATAGGGCAAGTAAAAATCTGAAACGCTGGTCCAGTCGAGCCAGTGGAAATTGTCCTTAGCGTTGAACCCTCATGGTTCGTTTGTATTTCATCTGTACTTTAAGACTCACTTCTGCAAGAGAAGAGCTGTTGGTTTTCTGATATTAATATCTGTATTTCTGCATCTTCAGCATGCCTTCAGTTGATATGAAGGATGGTAAACACTGCCATGATAATAACCGTGCTCTGGAGGACCGAGAGCGGGAGAAGAAGATCGCCAAGAAGCGTCTGTACATCGTTTCTGCTGTGTGTCTGGTCTTTATGGTGGGAGAGATCTTAGGTTTGTGACCCTCAATGCTTTTTTAACTTTTTTGATGGTGAATAACTTATTCTAGGCTCATTCTGATTATGACTGCTATATACATTTCTGGAGAGAGCTAAATATTTCAAAGGCGGTACTTTTTTTTTGTAGTTTTTGTTTTCGCAAACTGTGTACTCTTTTTCAGATCTCAAATTTCTCTCATGAGTGCCATACACACCTGCAGTTCTCATGTAAATCCACCAGAGGCAGATGTAGAATGACGGATTTACTGACTGACCAACTAAACCCAACCGATAGTGTAAAGCAATCCAGAAAAACAAAAGGCCTCGCTTGATTTTTACCACGTCTTCCGATCTTACCGCATTCTCATCCTGTTATTTACTTGTTTATTTTATTTTTTGGCTTCTGTTTTTGTCTTGCCTGCTTTCTGGAACCGTTTTTCACCGGACTCGAATCCCGTCATCGTGGTCAACACCTTGCTGCATCTCAAGTTTGCCAACATTCATGGCGAGCCACTGGACAACCCGGTAACAGCAGGAAAGCCGTCCACACGAAGGTAAGCGGTCAGCTGGTAGCGCGAAAAGGAACAGCATCATACTGCCCCATAGCGTTCGTTTTAAAAAGGAAATACAGCCATACGTACTTCTGGAAAATCTCCTATACGTTTTTAGAATGAGCCTGTGTAGGAATAACCTATGGATGTAAGTTCAGCATGCAAAATCACTAATCGGAATGAACAGTTGAATGCAAAATTATCCTGTGAAATCTGTATTATTTTTCCGATGTTTAACACATGTTTCTCAGTGTTTTCTATAACATTTTTTCTTCTTGAGAAAGTCTTATTTCGTTTGTTGGGAATGGGAATAAAAGTAGTATTATTATTTTTTGAATGATTTTTAGGGTAATATTATTAGTCCCCTCGGTTACGCCCCATTCACAAGGGTTGTCAGCGTCAACGCTTCCCATTCACTTTCAATGGGTGCATCAGGCGTTGCCTAACAGCATTGTGGATCCGTCTGCGCCGCTTCAGAGGAGTTGCTCGCTGCAGAAGTTGGGACTAGCTCAACTTTTCAAGCGCCGATGGAAGCGTCAGCGAATCAGATCGCTGTATGCAAATTCACCAGCTCAGATATTAGCCTATTGCTGACTGAATTTCATTGGCTGACGCTTCTATGACGATCGCTTCAGCCCCAACTTCAAACACGCCTTCAGTCAAGTGTTGACGCTGAAGCCCCGTGTGAATGTGGCGTTAGTCTTTGATTGTATACAGAACAAACCACTGTTGTCCAATAACTTGCCTAATTAACCTAGTTAAGCCTTTAAATGTCACTTTAAGCTGAATACTATTGTCTTGCAAAATAACTAGTAAAATTTCATGTACTGTCATCTTGGCAAAGATAAAATAAATTAGGTAAAAATATATACACTGTAAAAAATATTCATAAATTAGCAAATTTCTGTTTTTGGATTCATGTTTTTATTTCCCCCCATTTATTTCTGCTGTTCAATTGCTTTATTGGATCTTGCTCTTTCTTACAACAACTTTGAAAAGTTGAAAAATTTACTTTCTAAACCAATTTTAATACTGTACAGTGCTATATTGACTAAGTTGGTGTTATATATATATATATATATATATATATATATATATATATATATATACACTACAAAAATGTTCGGTTATTTTACAGATATATTTCTCTAGACATAATTTCTTCATTTTATTCATTTTCTTGTGGCTTAGGCCCTAATTTATCAGGGGTCGCCACAGTGGAATGAACCGCCAACATATCTTTTACGCAGCAGATGCTCTTCCAGTCTCAACCCACCACTGGGAAAGATCCATCCACTCTCACATTCACACACTCATACACTACGGCCAATTTAGTTGTGGGCTCATTCTGAAAACGTAGCCCTATATACATTTCTGGAGATCTTAAATTATGTAGCCGGAGGCAGGTATGGCTGCATTTCATCTTTAAAACGAACACAACATGGTGGTATGACGTCGTTCCTTTTCTCGCTTACCAGCTGACCGCTTACCTCCATGTGTACGACTCTTCCCGCTGTTACCAGTTTGTCCAGTAGCTCGCTATGTACATCGGTGGATTTGAGATGAAGAGAGGAGTTGACCACGACAACAGGGTTCGAGTCCAGTGAAGAATGGTTCCAGAAAGCGGGTAAGACAAAAACAGAAGCCAAAAAATGAAATAAACAAGTAAATAACAAGATGAGAATGTGGTAAAATCTGAAAATGTGGTAAAAATCAGACGAGAACTTTTCTTTTTCTGGATTGCTTTTGAAAACACTATCGGTTGGGTTTAGGCAAAGGGGTGATCGGGTCAGTCTGTGCTTTTGAAACATTATTGATTGGGTTTAGGGAAGGAGGAGGGTCAGTCAGTCAGTCAGTCAGTCAGTCAGTCAACAGCAGCCTCTAGTAGATTTATATGAGAACAGCAGGCGCGAATGCCACTAGCAAGAGAAATTTGAGATCTGAAAAAGCACACACAGCGCCCTCTGGTGGATTCGCAAACACAAAAACTGCAAAAAAAACATAGCTCCTGGGACGTATTTGGCGCTCTCCAGAAATGTATATAGAGATACGTTCTCAGAATGAGCCTGGGTTGCCATTATATTATGTCAAACTACTAAAATGTCAGTAAAAGTCACTTTGTTAACCTGTAGAGTTGAATTTTCATCATCAAAAGTTGACAGAGCAGAGATCGACATCCCATAATGCAATTCACAACCATAAAGAAATGGAAAACACCTATCTGAATGCGTGTCGTGCCACCCTCCTCTCATCTCTGTGTGTGTTTGTGTGTGTTCAGGAGGGTATTTTGCTGGCAGTCTGGCAGTGATGACGGACGCAGCTCATCTTCTAGTGGATCTCACCAGCTTCATCATCAGTCTGTGTTCGCTCTGGCTTTCCTCCAGACCTGCCACTCGTACTCTTAATTACGGCTGGCATCGAGCAGGTAAATCACTGTACTACATCACAGCAAAACTCTTGCATAGTAAAATCAACACTCATCGGTAACACTTTAGTTTAGGTCACAATACAAGCAATTAACAATTGGCTTATTACCTGCCATTATTAAGATATGAACTGTTCATTAGTAGTTATGGTTAAGTGAGAAGCAAAGACTAGATTTCATCTCAAAGTTATGACTTAAAAACATTTCTACGTGGCAGAATTCAGCGTCAATTGTATATTTAACTTAACATGCTTATAAGGATAAGGATCAAACAGAGCGCTGGATTAAATGGGTTTTACCTCCAATTGATTATAACAAAAGCTTCTTTAAGGTCAGCTTTTCTCTGTGTTCTGCATCCATTCATACGTTTGCTGGATAAATTATCAGTATTTACTTGTGGATGATAAAGTATAGCCTGGTAAATTCCATCAGGATGTATTTATTTTACAGAAATACTTCCTTCTCATAATGCACTGGAGGATGTTTCATTGCACATGTCAAATGTTATATATGTGTTTCAGTCAGGTGTATACGTGATGCTTGGTGAACTAACTCACACCACTGCTGGAAAATCTGAATATCTAAGTGTAACTGATTGTTTATTATGATTATTGAGGATTATTTTGCAATAATGATATTGCTTTGTGTAATAGTTATTCAGTTATTCATGTTCTGACTCAAATAATGCACTTACAGTTTTATAGCTGATAAAAGAATATATATAAAATGTTTATAATAATGAATTAAAAGATGAATATAAAAAAACAATAAATAAAAATAAATGTTTATAATTTTTTTTTTAAAAATACATTTGAAAATAAATATTTATAAAAGCACTTATATAAATACATACATAAAAAATAAAATAAAAAATTATTAAAACAAATTAATAAAACATTAAATAAAAAATATTTATAAAACATATTTATTTATTAATTTTATAAAATAAATATTTTTAAAAAATTATAAAAATACTTTTAAAAATGTAAAAAGTAAAAATATTTTAAAAAATACATTTAAAAAATAAATAGTTATAAAAAATAGTTATAAAAACGCATTTAACAATAATAAAATTATATTTATAAAACAATAAATAAAAAAATATTTTAAAAATACATTTGAAAATAAATAGTTATAAAGATATTTATAAAAAAAATATTTATAAAAGTGCATAAATATTTGTTTAGAAAAAATATAAAAAAATACTTACAAAACAATAAATACAAATATTTTTCATATATTTGTATTACAGAGAAATATTTATAAAAATGTATTTAAAAATAATCAAAATATTTATAAAACAATAAATTAAAAAATGATAAAAATATTTATAAAAATACATTTGAATATAAATATTTATAAAAATATATATAAAAATGCAGAAATAAAAAAAAAAATAATCCAAATAAATTTTTAAAACAATAAATACAAATAAATTATTATAAAAATATTTATAAAAATAAATTTCAAAATGAAAAAGAAAAGTAAAGTAAAGTAAAGTAAATCTATCTGAAAAATAAAAGATTTATCAATGGTTAATTTTGTGTCATTTATTTTTTAGAGCTCTTGCATCAATTATTTATAATAATTAAAATTAGTTAATTTTAGGTCATTTTATTCTTGCGGTAGCTGATGAAATAATCCTGGTTTTAAATGACTAAAATAAAACAAATGCAAAAAAGAAGAAGAATATAATTGGGTAATTTTGTGTCGTTTATTTCAGAAATCCTGGGTGCTCTCCTGTCCATCTTCACCATCTGGCTGGTGACCGGAGTGCTGGTGTATCTGGCTGTGGAGAGAATCATCAATGATAACTTCACTATTGAGGGCACAGTCATGCTCATCACCTCCGGCTGCGCTGTTCTGGCCAACATCATGTGAGACAAAACCCTCTCTGAGCACTATTTAAAGCCCCCGTCTATAATAACTAACTGTTTTAGGCTTTTTGGCATTTCAGTGAAGTCAATTGTATTGCTGTGAATGTGGTTCTCAGCTGGTTTGACCGTGGGACACACAGTTTTTGATGCGTTAAATTTTATTACTATCATTTGTTTTGTTAAATGTGAAAACTAAACATTTAATTCACAAAACCATTTGCTGTTTTGTAATACATTTAAAGATTTTATGCATGTTTTGAACAAATAACAATACTGAAAAAACAGTAGAAAATTATTTATGTATATATATATATATATATATATATATATATATATATATATATATATATATATATATATATATATATATATATATATATATATATATATATATATGTATGTATATATGAGCAATATCACACGAGTAGCAGTGCGATATGGCTGTATATCGGCACTGGTGGGAGTGCCTTAGTGCCCCCACCAGTGCCGATATACAGCCATATCGCACTACTACGGGTGTGATATTGCATTTATACAACAGTTTGACGGCATAATTGTGTATATAAAAACAAAATCAAGCATGGAGAGTCTCAAAAACCCTTTTGTATGAGGATCTACTTTCTTCTGCGTTGGATTCAAATCATAAGCTGACAGTTAAACAGCTGAGCAAGCATCTTTTAAACTTTAGATCTGTAGTGTCTGCTTTCTGCTGGCTGTATGTGGGCGGAGTAATACACAAAGGGTAAAGAGGCTGTACGGGTGCTGATATTACTTAAATATATCACGGCTATCAGCCAATCAGATTCAAGAACCATATATATATATATGCACACATGTATGTAGGTGTGTGTATCTATATAAAGATGACACGATGGCTCGATGGTTAGCACTGTCGCCTCACAGCAAAAAGGCTGCTGTTTTGAGTCCCGGGTGGGTCAGTTGGCGTTTCTGTGTGGAGTTTGCATGTTCTCCCCGTGTTGGCGTAGATTTCCTCCGGGTGCTCCGGTTTCCCCCACAGTCTAAATACATGCTGAACACATTGATGAACTAAATTGTCCGTAGTGTGTGAGTGTAAATGGGTGTGTATGGGGGCGTACCACATATGCTGGATAAGTTGCCGGTTCATTCCGCTGTGGCGACCCTTAACAAATATATATATCTATATATATATATATATATATATATATATATATATATATTGTTTATTTTTGTTTATTATATTGAACTGTCCCTTTAAAGTCCACATGAGCTAGAAGCTGTGACCGCTTTTTTTTACATTGTGACGCAGTTCCTAGAAAAACGTAATATTAAATGATAAAGTAGTGGGTGTGGCTTATTTTTTTCTACCGTGAGCTGATTGGATGTGTTCAAGTGGGCGTTTCATTCAGAAAGATGGGGAAAGATGGGGTGAAAGAAAAGGTTTTGAGGAGAGTTATTACAGCCTAACAGACTCCTCCTCACCTCCTCCGTTTCTGTTTGTTGTCAAAACTGACAGCCTGGAGGGGCGTGGTTAAATATGTTAGCCCCGCCCAATACCCCAGACAGACCTAATCTGATAAATGAACTCAAAACGAACAGATTTTCAGGGCAAACTATTTTTCTTTCTTAACGACCTGCACAGATGAATTATTCACCACTAGACTAGCAATGTGAGCTAACACAATCAATATGGACAGTTTTGATTTCATGTGGACTCTAAACGTGCTGTTTCTCTGTGCAGAATGGCTCTGACTCTGCATCAGTCTGGTCATGGACACAGTCACGGTGGTCTGAGCGCTGGACACGGACACAGCCATGATCACGGGAAAGAAAACGGACACAGCCATTCACACGGCAGCCATCATGATGTGGAGGAGCAAAGGCCTGGGAAAACTCAAGCCAATGCTAGTGTCCGGGCGGCGTTCGTGCATGTGATTGGAGATCTGCTGCAGAGCATCAGTGTGCTCGTCAGCGCGCTCATCATCTTTTTTAAGGTAATTCAAGAGTTCACATTTAGCTCACGATTTATACATAGCTTGTTTGGCGTGCTGTCTCGGGAGAGAGCCCTGAGCTCAAGGGATCCTCGGGCCCAGGGCTCCCCTCTTTTGAAGGGGAGATTCAGCTCAGTCGATCTCCAAACTTCCCCGCTGCTGAGGCCAAGGTGAGAGTAAGACATTAGAAAAAAGATTTAGGCCTATTTCATCTATAATATAGAGCAGATTTCGATGGTGGGAGGAACCCGGGGGAAACCCACGCAGGGAGAGAACATGCAAACTCCACACAGAAATACCAAACGGCCCAGCGAGGACCTGACATGATTGGTATTCTTGCTGAGAGGCAACAGTGCTAGTCACTGGGCCACCGTGCCACCCATCTGGATAAAGGTGGAAGAAGGGGAGTAGGAGGGGGGTTTCTTCCAGACGAAGATAGTTGTAGAAAGGAAATGAGGATATATATGAAGAGTTTCGTTGCAAAACGAGATTTATCCATTTTGAGAATTGTTGGTTGTTTGACATTATTATTTAAGACATCAACTGTCAAGTTCATTCACAATTTTTATACATGAAACTATTACTTGAGCTCAGTGAAGGCCATGAACACAATATTTTCAAATACAGGATATTTTTGGTTTAACTTTATGTCCATAAATAGGTCAAAAAGCATGTCAAAATGCAACATATTATTTAATTAACATTGTCAGACATCTTAAAGTGGTTAAAAAAACTATACATTATAAATAGATGGAATAATACAAAGATTAATTAATAATAATAAGATTCTGAGTTAAATTTGGCCAGAATGTACACAACATAACATAACTTTTTATTTTTTATTTTTTTGCAAAACACTATATATCCACCTTAAGAAAAGCGAGTGAATCAATGTTTTGTTTGATAAGTAAGATTAAGTTAGTTAGATAAACGACTTGTAGCTTGTTACAGAAAGAGTGAAGGGCAGCTCCTTCACACCGCTGATGAAAACCAAACCTGTATGATCAGAGCGGGCGGAGTCACAGTTCTCTGCTGCACATAGAGTCCGCGATACAAGCTCGTCTCGCCCTGTCATATTTAATGAATTATTTTACTGTAATAATAATAATAATAATAATAATAGCTTATTTATTGGTTGTTGTGAAAAAGCAAAACTGTTTATTTTTCTCCAGAACAACCTGTGCCCTTTATGTTCCCTTATAATAAATTAACAACAACAAGAATTAACGTGAGGTTTTAGGCTATAAATAATAGATGCAACCGCATAAATAAATCTTCAGATAGGCCACTCAGCTACATGTAAGAAATTATTTAAAAAAATAAACTTACAAAGGACACTTAGAAATGTCCCCTTGCAGACAGGTATTTTGTGATGGGGAGGAGCGCAGGAAAAAAGGCACTCCCTGGCCTCCTCTTGACATCAGCGGAGACTCGTTTCCTGCTGCATTTGTGTATTGTTAACAGACGCAGGAGTATTATATTCTGGTCCACTTTTGTAGCGTTTTTATACATTTTTTGTGAAGTTGAAGGCTTCATCTTTTTCAACTTTGCTTTGCTAAATCAATGAGCAAACTCGGAGCACTTCACTGGCGGGGACTCTCTTCACAGGAGATGTTGAGCTTGCACTGCATCCTGAACATTCTATAACTGTTATATCGCACTTTGTAAAAGAAACGGTCTGGCGGATATCGCGTTTTGTGAAAAAAATAAATTTTGTTGTAGGCCTAAAATGTACATTCTTAAATGTTATTAATGGCAGCAATTCACACATTGATTAAGGTACATCTGAACAGTGATTTCCAATAATAAAATCCAAATGTCAAAAAATGGTGTTTATCGAGTTTTGCAACCAAACTCTTCATATATAGTGACTTAGGATCCTTTAATTAGACCATCATGATTAGATAATGTAGGCCAGCTGGGTCAATCATGAGCACGTGCTCCTCTTAAAATTAGTTTAAAATTAAACTTCACTTAACTCTAGTGTTCAGTGTGTGAATTACAGGGGGATTTGGGGAGGACTGACCCCCTTAATTAATGCTTGATCCCCCTGAAGGACGTCAAAACAACACTAGTTCTCTAAATAGTGAGAAATGGTTTGCTCTGATCTGTATGTTAAATACTGATATTAATAATTAAAACGGTAGATAATATAAACACATTTGACTACCCCTATAACGGTTCATACCATTGTGAATGCATAAAAATGATAATTAATAATCATAATAATAATCACAAATTCATTATAGATTGCCAAAAGATCAAAAGTAGTCCCTTAATATTTTTAGTTCAACATTGAAGCATATAATGATAACTTTAGATAAAGTTTACCATGATTATGCTAATGAACTAATTTCATTCATTCAGTTTTCTTTGACGTAGTCCCTTATTTATCAGGGGTTACCACAGGAGAATGAACCACCAACTATTCCAGTCTGTAATTTACACCGCCTGTGCCCTTCCAGCTGCAACTGGGAAACAACCATACACACTCACATTCTCACACACACACACTCTTGCCAATTTAGTTCATCCAGTTCCCCTGAAGCACATGTGTTTGGACTGTGGAGGAAACCGGAGCACCCGGAGGAAACCCACAGCAACACGGGGTGAACATGCAAACTCCACACGGAAATGCCAACTGACCCAGCTGGGATTTGAACCAGTGACCTTCTTGTTGTGAGGCGACAGTGCTGACCACTGAGCCACTGTGCTGCCGCTAATTAACTCTTTCTTTCTTTTACAGCCTGAATATAAAATTGCAGATCCTATTTGCACCTTCCTGTTTTCCTTGTTCGTCCTGGGAACCACATTCACCATCATGAGGGACATTGTTATCGTCTTGATGGAAGGTAAAAGGCTTTATTTGTTGTCTTTGCTTTTGTATTTAATCTCCAGAGTGGTCATTTAGTAAAGCTGATCATGTTGTCTTTCATGCAACAGGAAAGCTCAGATTTTAATATTTGTGTCTAATAATTTTAATTATTTATTTTTGTTAAGTTAAGAGGGTTAACATTTCTGTAAATGTACCAGAATTATCCCCATGAAACAATGAAGACTTTGCATATATTTTGAAAGAATAATGTTCTACACGCATCTTATGATATTCACTTTAAACAAAACTAACACAAAGGGAAAATGACAAAAGCGACATGATAAATGCACAATAACAAACAAAACTGCTGCTAATTAAAAGTATTAATATGAATCCTACATGCAAATCAAATCATTGGTACTTTATTTTGGCTTGAAGTAATATAAATAATGAGCATTCAAATGAAGACTTGTTTTTTTCTGAGCTAAAAGTGATTTTTATTTCAATTTCTCTGCATTTTTAAATGTTTTATTCGAGAGGAAAGTTCAGATCAATGTTTTTTGTCCAATAACTTACAGTAGCTTTTCATTTTAATTGGATCTGTTTATTTAACAAAGACATGGTATATTAATAAAACATTTCTGTAAATGTACCAGAATTATCTAAAGGTTATTTCTTTTATCTGTAGCCCCTGCAAATCACTTTAAAGAAAATTTAATCAAAGTATATGTCAAAACAAATTTACAATTACATACCACAATATTCATTCATTCAATTTCCTTCGGCAGCGGAATGAACCAACAACTATTCTGGCATATGTTTTACACAGCGGATGCCTTTCCATCTGCAACCCAGTACCCATACAAACATACACTATGGCCAATTTAGTTCACCAACTCCCCTATAGCGCATGTGTTTGGACTGTGGGGGAAACCGGAGCACTCGGAGTAAACCTACGCCGACATGGGGAGAACATGCAAACTCCACACAGAAATGCCAACTGACTCAGCCGGTACTCGAACCAGCGACCTTCTTGCTATGAGGCAACAGTGCTAACCACTGAGCCACAGTGTCGCCAAAAGTAAAATAAAAAATACCAAGTGGTCAAGAGACATACCAAGGCTATCAAGATTTACGATTTTAATGTTTTAACGTTGACATAACTGAGCAATATTTATCCATATCTTTAATTCAGCCATTTGCGGCAACTGGCAAGCAGTTATAATGTAATAAGCAGTATAATGTACATTCAGTTGCTGTTTTATTGGAGAATGAACCCTTCAGTCTTATACAACAGCTGCTATCAGAATCGCGTATTCCAGAAAGACGTGTAATAATCAGGATAATGTACATCATGCCGGTTGTTTTCTCTGAATAAATCCTTCAGTCTGCTGTTATTAACCCGATAAACCTCTCCGGCTTCATTCTGAACAACCAGCTGGATGTAAATGATCTCTTAAAACATTAACATATCTTGGACCATTGTAATTGGCCAATCAGAATCAGGTATTCCATAGAGCTGTGTAATAATTAACAGTAATGATAAATTTGATAATGATAGTATGCGTTTAAAGTAAAGTGTAGTTTTCTAAAAAAAAAAAAATGTGTATGCATTTTCTGAAATGTTAATTTTTTTCATGTGCATCTGAATTTCTTCTTCTCATTAAATCATATTTTGGATGATGTGCATGATAATTATGCACTTGTAATCCTCAGTGTTTCTCTTGCACAGGTACACCAGCCGGAGTGAACTATAATGAAGTGCGTCAGCTTCTGCTGGGAGTAAAGGGTGTTAAAGCCGTGCACAACCTGCACATCTGGGCCTTGACCATGAACCAGGCTGTGCTTTCTGCTCATGTGGCCACCGGTAATGCTTTTAATTACAATCATTTAGTACTATACAACAGTGTTTCTCAACCATGTTTCTGGAGGACCACCAGCACCGCATGTTTTGGATGTCTCCTTTGTCACACAAATTACTGGTCTTTCAGTCAATGCTAATGAGCTGATGATCTGAATGTGCAGAGCTGGTGGTCATCAAGGAACGTGGTTGAGAAACACTGCTATACAGCCTTTGAAATTGTCAGAAATATTCCCCAGAGCTATGACATAGTAACAGTCGATTTATTTCTTTTATATATTATTTATTATCATCATTCCTTTTGAGTACTATAGCATATTTCAAGTTACATATAATTATTAAACCTGTTTTAACCTTTTAATTGTCTTTTAATCATTTTAATTCATTGTTTTTATTTATTTCTTTAGCTTTTTTAAGCCTTCACTTTGAATTACCATTGTGTATGAAATTTGCTGTATAAATCAACTTGCCTTAATATGCAAAACATTACACTGTATAAATCACAGTACACTGTAACTCCCCTTCATACACACACCAATCCATGTTAATTAATAGTTTTACATTAATTTACACCAATTTATAGTGTGCAGGGGCATAGATTTAGCATGGAAGGAGGGGACACCAATATCCATCTATTGAAATTTTCCCTACCAATAATTTAATTCACTTAAAAAAAAAAAAAAATCACCTGGAGGAAACCCACACGAACACGGGGAGAACATGCAAGTCCAGAACATAGACTTGAACCATCAACCTTCTTGCTGTGAGGCCACAGTGCTAACTACTGAGCCATCGTGTTGTCCTAACTATTTTTTAATTACTATTTTTTTTGGATCATGATGACAGTACATAATATTTTTCAGTTTAACAGTCTGTTCATTTCTGACTCTTCAGATGAGACTGTGGATCCACAGGAGGTGCTTCGAGAAATGACCCAGGTCTGTTTTACCAAATACAGTTTTCATTCGGTCACCATTCAGCTGGAGCCGCAGGCCGATCAGAGACCCGACTGCAGCCTCTGTCAAGACCCCGCCAAGTGAAACACACACACACACACACTAAAGAGGGATAGTTCACCCAAAAATGAATATTTACTCACTATTTACTCTTCCTAATGTGGGTCCAACCCAAAAAAAGATTATTTGAATAATGCTGGAAACCAGTAGCCATTAACTTCCATTGTAGGAAAAAAATACTATTAAAAATACCATTGCCATGATTATTTATAAAAATACTATTGCCCCAGCGACTCGACCATGGATAAGCGGAGGAAAATGGATGGATGCAAGTCCCTAACTAGATTTCCATTCAAAGATGTGAATTAGATTTATGAGCAAAACTGGAATATTGCATGAAACAAAGCCGCGTTTCCTTCCAATGAGAAACAAAAGAGACCAAAATCATTATGTCCTGATAAACAGCAAATATCAGACAGAGAAATGTAGTTTATAGTGGTAGGAGAAGCCACTTGTATTTTTTCTCTCCAATAAATGAGTTGCGCCTTATAATAAATAGACGAAATGCAGCGAACACAGTGTGGTGGCCTTTTAGGGGTCTGAGATGCTCAACATAGGCTCATTTAGAAAACGTAGCCCTATATACATTTCTGGAGATCATGAATTATGTAGCCAGAGGAACATATTGTTGCATTTCAGCTTACAAACGCTACAGGGCGGTATGACGCTGTTCCTTTTCACACTTACCAGCTGACCGCTTACCTCCATGTGGACGGCTTTCCTGCTGTTACCAGTTTGTCCAGTGCCTCGTTGCATATGTCAGTGGACTTGATCTTGATGACTGGGTTTGAATCCAGCAGAAAACAGTCCCAGAAAGTATGTAAAACAAAAACAAAACCCTCAATAAAACAAGTCAATAACAGGGTGAGAATGTGGTAAAATCTGAAAACGTGGTAAAAACCAGGCGAGGGCTTTTCTTTTTCTGGATTGCTTTTGAAAACACGATCAATTGGGTTTAGGGAAGGAGGAGGGTAGGTCAGTTGATCAGTCAGACGACAGTGACCTCTGGTGGATTTACATGGAAAAGCAGGCATGAATGACATTCGAGAGAGAAATTTGAGATCTCAAAATGCGTACACAGCGGCCTCTGTTGGATTCGCGAAAACAAAACATGCAAAAATTGAAGCTCCTGGGACGTATTTGACGCTCTTCAGAAATGTGTATAGGGGTACTTTTTCAAAAAGAGCCTGGGCTGGAGATGCTCTTTTGAAGCGCAAACAGATGCTCAAGACAAGTTCTGGAGTGAATAATAATACAAGAAGAATAATACTAAAGCACTGTGATGGCGGACTGACGGAGTGCTGAAGCCTTTTACAATCAGAAAAATGACATTTCAGATATTTTACAATGCTGGAAACATGTAAAGCTGCAAACTTTATTAATGCAAAGACTCTGAACACACACGTTTATATCGGTGAAAAACTAAATCACATCACGCATACTGATGAAGAGCATGCACATTTAAATATTGTGTTTATTCATTTAATCTGTTTACATCATATGTCATGCACATTTTATCTTATCAAATAAACAGTTTATCCTACTCAGTTGTGCTCATACGTTTTTAATGCACATTTTTAAAATGCATGCACATCTTAGTGTTTCCATTAAATATTTGTATACAATATGAACAGTATTGTATTGAACAACAGGTAGATAAAAACAGCTAATGGCTACCAGTTTTTGGATTATTTTCTAAATATCTTCTTTTTTGTCTATGAGTGATGACACGATTTGAATTTTTGTGTGAACTACCCCTTAAAAGAAGAGCCCAAAGGGACAAAAGAGTCACAAAGCAGAGCATTTCGAGAGGATTATCATTGTGTTGGTCATGTTTTATAACTATATTTTTATTCTAGGAGGAGGACTTCTTAGACTTTGTATTATTTTGGGTTTTTTTTGTCACATTATTTAGTGTTTGGTTGCATTATTATCTTGAGAATGGGATATAAGTAGTATGCAAAATATTTTCATCTTAATTTCGGTAACACTTTACAATAAGGTTCATTAGTTAATGCATTTACTAACATGAACTAATCATGAACAACACATGTACAGCATTTATTAATCATAATTGAACATTTATTAATGCATTATTAACATCCAAGTCCATGCTTGTTAACATTAGTTAATGCACCGTTAACTAACAATGAACTATTTCAGATATTAAATACAGTACTAGATGTATTGTTCATTGTTTGTTCATGTTAGTAAATGCGTTAATTAACATTATTGAACCTTATTGTAAAGTGTGACCTTAATTTCCGCTATGGTTATGACAAAGCTGCTTGTTTTTAATCTCCTTGCATGAACAGACCTGCTATTCAGGGGAAAGAATGATTCGATTAAGATGTATTAATGATGAAAATGAACTATTTATTATAAATAATAGACATATAGATTTAAAGATTGATTTGTTTTTCTAAATGAGTGTTTTATTGGGATCTGTGTTATTATATGTGTGTGTTTGATCACATGACCTCTTCACTGAGAGTGATGCATTATTAAATATGGTAGAAGTACATGCAAAGTATTGTATTCAGAATTTCTGCCATGATTATGACACAGCAGCTTGTTTTTAATCTCTTATTATTAGCAGAATCATTAGTGAGGGCTAAAAATAATGTTTAATTGGGACCATCGATAACAATAAACAACCTTTATTTAAGTGTTACGATTAAAGTGAAACATGAAAATGAATGAAGAGTGTCAGTTCATGACTTTACATGCTCCGTCACATTTATTTGTACACATTTTTGACCAATCACATGTGCTTCAGATGAGTTTATGAATGCAGTACATTATGCTCAAACACTAAATTATTAGGTACACAAATATTATATGCAAGCACATTAATTAAGTACACAAAAACAATGTGCAGACACAAAATGATTATGGACACAAATGTTATGTACAAAAACAACAATTATAATGTACACAAATATATATATATATACAAACGTAATGTAATGTGTATTTATATAGCGCATTCATTGTGTATTGCCATACACCCAAAGCGCTTCACAATCATGAGGGGGGGGGGGGGGGGGTCTCTCCACACCACCACCAGCAGTGTGCAGCATCCACTTGGATGATGCGATGGCAGCCACAGGACAACGGTGCCAGTGCGCTCACCACACACCAGCTATTAGTGGAGTGGAGAGACAGTGATAGAGACAATTCAGTGGATGGGGATGATTAAGGCCATGAGGGCCGAGAGGGAATTTGGCCAGGACTAGGGGTTACACCTCTACTCTTTACCAGAAGTGTAATGGGATTATTAATGACCACAGAGAGTCAGTATTTGGTTTATCGTCTCATCCGATAGACGGCGCCCAGTGATAATAGAGTCCTCTTCACTTTTACCACAATTATTATATACACAAATATTATGTGCAAGCAACATTTATTATGTACACAGATATTATGTGCAAACGCAATTATTCTGTACACAAAAATATGTACAAGCACAAAATTACGTACACAAATATTGTTTAAACACAGCAATTTGGATGTGCACAAAAATAATGTACAAACAAAACAAGTATAACATTGGCCTATGTTTAATTTAAATGAACATCAATAGTCATTTTCACAATATCAAGAGTATATAGTAACAACAGTGTGTATTATACTCAATTATTAATCTAAGTAATTAGATACATTCAGTGTGTGAGTGTGTGAGTGATATATATATATATATATATATATATATATATATATATATATATATATATATATATATATATATATATATATATATATATATATATATATATATATGAGCAATATCACACGAGTAGCAGTGTGCTATGGCCGTCCGACTGGCCGGCTAAACGACCGAACCCAAGTGACGGTTTGCAAAAGCCGTCCAGAAAAAGAAAGCAAAAGCCCTCGTCTTTGATTTCGACCACGTTTTCGGATCCCGCCGTGTTCTCGCCCTTATTTTTCGGATTCTGTTTTTCATCTTAGATTAGATTAGATTAGATTCAACTTTATTGTCATTACACATGTACAAGTACAATGCAACGAAATGCAGTTTAGGTCTAACCAGCAGTGCAATAGCAGCAAGTGCAGGATACAGGAATAAATTATAAAGTGCAGTTATAGAAAACTATGGTGATATTTACAGATGGATGTACTATGAACATTATATACAGGTTGGATAAGCTATGAACAGATTTACAATATATGAATATATGTGCAGGTTGCTATTAATAATCAGTAGTGTGCAGATAGATAAGCATGACTACAAGTGTATATGTTACAATATATGAATATATGTACAGGGATAGATCTTACCTGATTTCCGGAACCGCTCTTCCCCGGGCCCGATCCCGGTCGTCCCCGCGGCCGGCTCCTCCTCCTCTGGGCCTCCGCTCCGCCGACGTAACGCTGCGAGCTAAGCAGACAAACTGGTTGCATAGGGAAAGCCCTCCACTCGGAGGCAAGCCGTCGGCCGGCGAGCGCGAAGAGGAGGAGCGGAGCAGCGCCACACCACCCCGCAGCGTTCACTCGAAAAAAACTAAACACGGCCGTACGTAACTCCGGCCACGTAACGGGGCTACGTTTCCAGAATGAGCTTGGGTTGGATATACAGCCATAGCACACTGCTACTCGTGTGATACTGTGTTTTTACAACAGTTCGACGGCACAATCTTGTACATAAAAAAGAAAATCAAACACAGAGAGTGAAAACCCCTTCTGTATTAGGAACTACTTTCTTCTGCCATTTATTCACATCTGCAGCTGACGTCAAAACAGCTGTTACTAATTCACCAGCGTCACTGTAGAGCTAGTGTTCAAACGACTCTCTATAGCGTAATGAGAAGAGGTGCTTCTGGTGTGTGGCACCCTTAAAGTGATGACAAAACAGCAAATTTTGCTCACATTTTAAGATTATAAGGCTGAACGTGACTTGAAATGCCATCCATCCACAGAGATTTTTCACTAGACTGCTGTTGTGTTTGCGATAAGGAGGGACAAGGCTGAATCCAGCTTCTTATTCGCAGCTTCCAATTGACTCCGGTCCACCCTTAAAACCACGAGGCTTCCGTTTTTCAGCTTTTTATTCGCGCTCAAGAGAATACGCTGAGCAAGGGCTTATTATGCGGTTCTGGCGCCATCTTGTGGATAGACAACGTTAACTTTGGCCGTCGACGAGGTCTCAGAAATTGTAAATATTTTAAAATAGGCACTATTCTTACAAATAAACTGCATAGTTGCAATCTAAACAACTAAATTCTCGACTAAAAAAGCCTCAAAAGTACATTTTGTTGTCTAACAACAGTAATATTTGTCAAACTGTAGCCTGCTTGTTGCTTGCTGTTTGTGGGCGGAGTAACACACAGAGGTGAAGGGTGAAGAGGTGTGATGTTACTGGCAAAATATCGCACAGATATCAGCCAATCAGATTCAAGAATCAGACAGAACTGTTGTATAAATATATTTAAACATTTTCCAAAAGGATTGTAGACAAGGAATATCACACACTCCTAGCTGAGTTTATTATTTTAGACAAGCTTTTGAATGTTGCTTTTGAATCGTGTGCTTATGTTGATACACATAGAGACTATTAATAAACATATAGTGAGAAATGCCCTGAAAATCAATTTCAATTCCACTATTGGCCAATATTATTAATATTGTGATGATTTTACCCTGGTTTCAAGCGCTTGTCCTGTTTTATTCTGTACATTACATGTTGTATAACTTGACATTTTGTCATTGATGTGTCTATTGTTCTTGATCAGTAAATCTCTCTTCTGTGATGCTGTAATGTTCTGCTTTCTTTGAACCGTCCCTGACTTTAGTGGATAACCTCAGTCAACAGAGCATTCGTCTTATTGTTGATCAGAGACTTTATTGGTTTACCTGCATTCTTGCTTCATTTATTTGATCATTAATCTGTAAATCTGTCATTGTTCATATTCTTTAGGAACTCCGTCTTGATTTTCACCGCATAAACTACGATGGAAACACTTTTACCAAACATATTTCAGTATAAGTCATGTGATTTTGTTATAAGAGATCAAGTGACGATAAAAATGTGTGTGAATGGATAAACTAGCAGGCTGAGCACACTGCAAAACATCTGAAATGTGCTCTGCGTCTCATGGCTTCAAATGCCACCACGCATTCACTGCATGTCAGGATTGTCTTCTGAAGTCATGTATTAAATGAAGAAAAGATTGACGCAGCTTCTGCTACTGCAGTAAATTCTGTTACTGTTTATATTTGGCGCCAGATAGTGACAATTTTGTTCTCTTTGACTAACTAAACATAGCTAGTGATTGCTTGCTCGACTGGTTTGCTCTGCAGCAATAACAAAAATAACATTATTTTGCTTACTCCATTGGCAGATTATTTAACAAAAACACACGTAATTTTGATGCATTATTTCTGAAAGCAACACAATATGCTTTTCTCATCTATAAAATGCCTTTGATTTAAGAATTTTTAGATATTTGGATTAGAAACAAGATAAAAACTCTAAGAAAAGCCTTTTTTTTTGCAGTGCAGGCACATGTTGGAATGCTCTGACTGGCTTGTTCATGATAGGACTGTGACGTGTGCACTGTTATCAGACTGAACTGGAAGAGCCTGCTTTTGAATAGTCCACTTATGCACTGAATAATGCAAATGTAATGCCTCGTTTCTAGCAGTACGGGTCACCTTTTCACTGCTGACAATATGTTTACTTGGTACCCGGCAAGAACTTTGATGTAAAAAAAAAAAAAGACATTTGTTCACAACATTAAACATATAAAACTGACATCTTACATTGGCATCATTCATTCATTCATTCATTCATTCATTCATTCATTCATTCATTCATTCATTCATTCACTAATTCATTCATTCATTCATTCATTCATTCATTCATTCATTCATTCATTCATTCATTCATTCATTCACTCATTCACTAATTCATTCATTCATTCATTCATTCATTCATTCATTCATTCATTCACTAATTCATTCATTCATTCATTCACTAATTCATTCATTCATTCATTCATTCATTCATTCATTCACTAATTCATTCATTCATTCATTCATTCATTCATTCACTCACTCATTCATTCATTCATTCATTCATTCATTCATTCATTCATTCATTCATTCATTCATTCACTAATTCATTCATTCATTCATTCATTCATTCATTCATTCATTCACTCATTCACTAATTCATTCATTCATTCATTCATTCATTCATTCATTCATTCATTCATTCATTCATTCATTCACTAATTCATTCATTCATTCATTCACTAATTCATTCATTCATTCATTCATTCATTCATTCATTCACTAATTCATTCATTCATTCATTCATTCATTCACTCACTCATTCATTCATTCATTCATTCATTCATTCATTCATTCATTCACTAATTCATTCATTCATTCATTCATTCACTAATTCATTCATTCATTCACTCATTCATTCATTCATTCATTCATTCATTCATTCATTCATTCATTCATTCATTCATTCATTCATTCACTAATTCATTCATTCATTCATTCATTCACTAATTCATTCATTCATTCATTCACTCATTCATTCACTCATTCACTCATTCATTCATTTTCTTTCAGCTAAGTCTCTTATTTATCAGGGATCGCCACAGCAGAATGAACCGCCAACTATTCCAGCATATGTTTTACACAGCGGATGCTCTTCCAGCTGCAACCCAGTACTGGGAAACACCCATACACACTCATTCACTCACACACACAAAAACTCATTCACTAAGGCCAATTTAGTTCATCAATTCCCCTATAGTGCATGTGTTTGGACTGTGGGGGAAACTAGAGCACGCAGAGGAAACCCATGCCAACACAGGGAGAACATGCAAACTCACACAGAAACGAAAATTCTGGCACAGCTGGGACTCAAACCAACAACCTTCTTTCTGTGAGGCCACAGTGTTAACCACTGTGTCGCTGTTCTTATTACACCAATGTTAGATGTCAGTTTAATGCTGTTTTGACTTCATTGTAGCGATACCAAATCCAGTGTAGATTTGTCATTTGTAATTAAATCATTCTGATAAATCAAACTTTTCTTATATCATAATCCTTTTGTGTCGTCATTCTTGTACACTGATAAAACAGCCTTTCTTACTTTAAAGTTTTTGTCTCGTTTCGTCTAAATATCTACAAATTCTTAAATCAAGAAGCTTTCTGTAGACAAGCAAAAATACAAGCTGCTGAAATATAAAGAGAAGCTAAAAGGTGGCAGAACACATGCATGAGCATCATTACTGAATGTATTAGCCCATTATTTCACCCACTTGACTGGATGTTTCTTGATTCTCTGGAAATATTGCATCAGTTTGGCCACAAACACTTTTCTTTCTCCTCAAAATTGTAATTTTTCTCTCTTCTCATGTGTTTATAACTTTTGTCTATAGGACACTATGTGATTTTTTTTGGTACAACCCATTAGTACAAACCAAAACATGATATTAATTGATCATTAGCAGCGATGTATAGGTGATTACACTGATAAAGAAATATTGTTTTGTTTTAAGAAATATTATTTCTGAGTGAAATACGTTTTTCCTTAAAACAGACAAAATAACCGGTAACACTTTACAATAAGGTTCATTAGTTAATGCATTTACTAACATGAACTAATCATGAACAACACATGTACAGCATTTATTAATCATAATTGAACATTTACTAATGCATTATTAACATCCAAGTCCATGCTTGTTAACATTAGTTAATGCACCGTGAACTAAAAATGAACTACTGTATTTCCATTAACTAACGTTAACTAACATGAACAAATACAGTAGTAAATGTATTGTTCATTGTTTGTTCATGTTAGTAAATGCATTAATTAACATTAACTAATGCTTATTGTAAAGTGTGACCAAATAACCTACCAATCGGGTAGCAAAATTATCTTGTCACAATTTTTCTTGTTTCATGGATAAACTCACTTAATTATGGCACATTATGTCTGAAACATTTTTTGATAGTCTAGAAGATGCTTCTTGGTTTTAGATTTGTTAGATATTTACTGTTACTGCACTGTTATTATCAGATTGATTTGATCAGGGTGAACTTGAAGAAAAGTCTGCTGGCACGTCTGCGGTCAGCTGTTTATAAGAGACAGATGCAAGGTTTTTAGCGGTGCACAGAGCATTCAGGTCGTGTAGAAACCTGCATGAGAAAGTATATTACTCTACAAACACCTTGTAATAAACTGCAGTACATTTTCTGTTGTTTTACAGACTTATTTATATTTCATATACATTTTATTATTTTAAACAACTAAAATGTCTATAACCCTGCTGAAAAAAAAACAGCCGAAGCTTGTTGGCTGGTTTTAGTTGGTCAACCAGGCTGGTTTTAGAGGGGTTTTGTTCATTTCCAGCCTGGTCTTAGCTGGTCTGGCTGGAAAATGACCAGCTAAAACCAGCTTGACCAGCATGGTTTAAGCTGGACATAGCTGGTTTTGGCTGGGCGGCCAGCCTGGCTAGGCTGGTCAAGCTGGCTTTAGCTGGTCATCTGCAGCTAATACCAGTCTGGAATGGACAAAACCCCTCTCAAACCAGCCTGGTTGACCAGCTAAAACCTGCCAACAAGCATAGGCTGGTTTAAGCTGTTTTTCAGCAGGGAAAAGCCACTTTGTTAAACTGTAGAGTTGAGTTTTCAACATCAGAAGTCGAAAGAGCAGAGATCAACATCCCACAACGGCAAATAAAACGGAAACACAAAATGTGGAAAGTGTTCATTAACAGATATGTTTATATGCTAGTTTTGGTCAGTTCAGTGGCTTTGTTTACATTCTGCTCTCCAATATGGCCGACTGAGTGAATTCAGAGAAAAGGCTCTGCATGGCTTTATGAATGATCAAAGTAAACAGCACAAGATCAAGACCTCAATCTCTCAGATCTACAGACCCTCATTTACCTTCAATTACACCGAATCATCATCTTTGATATCGAGACGGGAAATATGGAAGCATAAATACAGGTCTAGAGTTGAACTGCAGGTAAATCACTGATACTGATCACAGGGAGGCTCATGCTAAGAGCTCACGTCAAATCTTTTTCCTTTGTTTGATAAAATTACACAAATTGAATCAGAATGTCTTTTTTGTTATTTTTTTCTTTTTCGTAGCCGGTAGCTCGCTCTCTGCAACTGCCCACTGAGGCTAAGCAGGGCTGCGCCCGGTCAGTACCTGGATGGGAGATCACATGAGAAAGCTAGGTTGCTGCTGGAAGTGTTGTTACTGAGGCCAGCAGGGGGCGCTCAACCTGCAGTCTGTGTGAGTCCTAATGCCCCAGTATAGTGACGGGGACTCTGTACTGCTCAGTGAGCGCTGTCTTTCGGATGAGACGTTAAACCGAGGTCCTGACTCTCTGTGGTCGTAATAATGCTGGATTCCACACAGCTCCTTCATGTTGTCCCAACACAAATCAATTGAATAACTTAATTGTTTTTACAGATTTAATCGGATTGAACATGAAATAATTAAGTTGTCCTTATTCTTGTTGTTTCAGCTTATTTGAATAAGCAGCAGAAATATATTCTGAATGTGTAGTAGATTTGTGGTATCTTTGCAGTCTCTCTGATTTCTTTTATATTTTAATGCAGGGGTCACCAAACTTGTTCCTGGAGGTCTGGTGTCCTGCAGATTTTAGCTCCAACCCTAATCAAACACACCTGAACAAGCTAATCAAGGTCTTACTAGGTATAGTTGAAACATCCAGGCAGGTGTGTTGAGGCAAGTTGGAGCTAAACCCTGCAGGGACACCGGCCCTCCAGGACCAGGATTGGTGACCCCTGTTTTAATGTATTCACGATTGTTTTTGACCTGGAAAATTCTATAATATAATATAATAAATTTATAATATAATATAATATAATATAATATAATATAATATAATATAATATAATACAATACAATACAATACAATACAATACAATATAATATAATATAATATAATAAAATATAATATAATATAATATAATATAATAAATATAATATAATATAATATAATATAATATAATACAATATAATATAATAAATATAATAAGTATAATATAATATAATATAATATAATATAAAATAAAATAATACAATATAATAAAAAATAAAATAATACTATATAATATAATATAATTAATATAATATAATATAATATAAAATAATACAATATAATAAATATAATATAATATAATATAATATAAAATAATACAATATAATATAAAATAAAATAATACAATATAATATAATATAGTAGAATTAATATAATATAATATAAAATAAAATAATATAATATAATATAATATAATATAATATAATATAATATAATATAATATAATATAATATAATATAAAATTATAGAATATAATATAATGTAATATAGTATAGTAAAATTAATATAAAATAATATAATATAATATAACAATATTATATAATATAAAATAAAATAATACAATATAATATAGTAAAATTAATATAAAATAAAAAAATATAATATAATATAATATAATAATTTCTCAATTCATTAAATTAGTGTAGATGCAGTAATGCATAGTAAAAACCTGGTAACATTCAAACCTTTCAACTTTAATTATTGAGAAGTTGTTAATCAGATGTGGTTTAAGACAAGTGATAATCGATAAAACACTGATTTAGGTGTCCGGATGAAAGAAATACTAAAGTAAATAGCCAACTATAGTGTTTATTAACCATATTATAAATACTAAAATAATCTGTTGTGGTGATTTAATAGTTTCTATGGTAATACAGCAATTAAAGTAATATAAACAAGCGACCAAATACTGTAGATTTCTACAACTATAGTGTATATTATACTACAAAACACCACAGTTTACTGTAGTAAAAATTAAATCACACTGCAGTTCATCTATCAGTTATATCAGTTCATGTGAACAGTATATTGTAGCATTAAGTCGTACATGTTTTAATATACACAGTACACACTTTATACAATAGACCATATTGAGGAATGTAAACAATAACAGTGGTCCTAACGTATTTCCTGTTTTACATTATTAATTTCTATAGCTTCACCCTACTAAAAAACGGCCTAAACCAGCCTAAGCTGGTCGAGGCTGGTTTTAGAAGGGTTTTGGCCATTTCCAGGCTGGTTTCCAGCCATTTCCAGCCTGGTCTTAGCTGGTGAGGCTGGGATATGACCAGCTAACACCAGCTTGACCAGCCTAGCCAGGTTGGGAGCTAGTCTGTTCAAGCTGGTTTTAGCTGGATTTAGCTGGTTATTTTCCAGCCTCACCAGCTAAGACCAGGCTGTGGAACCAGGCCTGGAAATGGCCACAACCCCTCTAAAACCAGGCGGGTCAACCAGCTAATACCAGCCAATCAGCCTAGACTGGTTTAAGCTGGATTCTTCAGCAGGGAGAGAATCCAAAAAGGTCAACATATTGAAAAATAATGTTATGACAGCCGTTTTAACGTGAAGATATGATTGAATTCTTGTTATAGTTATGAAATAGTTTGATAACGAGCAGGAAAAGTTCAAAAGCCAATGTCATTAGTATCTATGCATTATTAGGCTACTATTCACAAAAACACTACTACTATAGTATTGTTTCATGTTGATACTTTATAGTGGCATAGATTAGTTTTTAAGCATAAACATCGTTTAAGACAGTGAGAGAATGATTTATGAATGAGTTAGCCTGATTTAAGTCATAATAAATCAAAATAAATCATGTTTATGTGTGCACAATACGAGTGAACAGCAGATGGCGCTGCTCGCTCAGCGAAAGGGCCTATTCTCGTGTCCAACATATTTAATAACAATATCTGCCATGCAAGCTCGTACGATTGTGTTGTTTATATTACAATGGACTCAAACGCAAATTAATTTGATCAAAACAACTAGTTTTATACAAACAGTTTAATTTAAGCACTTCTGGTGCTTAGTGAAATGAGTCCTCGTGAGGTCTCGCGATGGCGGAGTCAGACGAGATCACAGCGCGGAGGGAATGACGTCTTGTCAACAACACAAAAACTAACGGCAGAAGGTATTTTAACGCGTTTAATGTTTCATGTGTTCTGGCGAATAACATGCCTTTGTCTTTACTTCACACAGACAGTATGGCTGAGCGCTTTATTTGAGATATTAAAGCGTTAATGTTGTCAGCTCAATGTAAACCTTCCATATGTTTGGCTTCTTCCATGACTGTACGTGTTTACATTTGCCTTTATAGCTTGTTGTTTTATATTAACGGCTTTATTAGATAATTACAACACTAAAAATCTTATTTAATTCATGTATTCATTTGTTTGTTGGTTTTAAATGGTATATTTATTATTGAAAGTTTCCTGCCATGAAGATAGCCTTGGTTGCGGACATGGCATTAAATAAAAAATACATTACATTATTAGGTCATTCTTAAAGCATTATTTTTATATGTGTATTATGGGTGTTTGGTTCAGTATTTAAAGCAAACACTGCATGTAAATAGGGGAAAATAAATGAGCCAATATTAATCAGGATTTCCTCACAGTTGATTAGAGTTGTACGCATATGAAAAATACTACTGAACTACTAAATACTACTAATAATACTGAAATACTACTATTTTTACTACTGAAAAATCCAGCATAAACCAGTCTAGGCTGGTTGGCTAGTTTTAGCTGGTCGAACAGCCTGGTTTTAGAGGGGTTTTGGCCATTTCCAGGCTGGTTTCTAGCCATTTCCAGACTGGTATTAGCTGGTCAGGCTGGGAGATGGCCAGCTAAAACCATCTTGACCAGCCTAGCCAAAACCAGCTATGTCAAGCTTAAACCAGGCTGGTCAATCTGGTTTTAGCTGGATTTAGCTGGTCATTTTCCAACCTGAACAGCTAAGACCAGGCTGGAAATGGCTAAAAACCCTCTAAAACCAGGCTGGTTGACCAGCTAAAATCAGCCAACCAGCCTAGGCTGGTTTAAGCTGGATTTTTCAGCAGGGATTTGTATTGTAAATTATTTCAAATGTTTCTCAAAATAATGAATTAAATTTGTGCTAATTTGCAAACAATTCTGCATAAAATGTTTATATTGGATGTTGAAGTCATGTTCCTAATCCTTTTATAAATGTTGACACATTACAGTCAACATTTACAGTGTTGTATATATAATCAAGCATATTATGGATGAATGTAAACACAGCAATCCTATGAAAAAGATCACTGAAAGGCTGATGGCTTTTTAGTTGCATGATGTTGTTTTTTATGTAACCATTATACACTATTTTACTGTGGGCTCTGTATAGAATATGCTAATTCTAATAGCTCAATACATTTATTTAGACTTTTGGAAATCACCAAGCATTTTTAGAAAAAATTAAAAGCTCCTTTTATTTTAGGTGAAAAAAAAACAATGAATCTTTCTCCAGAAGAAAAGAATATTATAGGAAACACTGTGAAAAAATCCTGAATCCGTTCAACATCATTTAGGAATTATTTGAGAAAAAAAAGCGCTAATAATTCTGACTTTAACTCTAAATTCTCTCTGTAATTGAATGTAATTATGACAGACATGAGTGCCAGTGTATAGACAAGGATCTCAGGTGTGTTTCTCAATGACGACTCCTCCGCTGGCGCAGTTCTCTGGCCAGCAGCAGCAGCAGACTCAGGCCGCTCGGGATGTAAACACTGCATCTCTGTGTCGGATCGGTCAGGAGACGGTGCAGGACATCGTCTTGCGGACCATGGAGATCTTTCAGCTGCTCAGAAACATGCAGGTCAGCAAAGCTCATCCATTCTTTTTCTTTCGGCTTAGTCCCTTCATTCACCAGGGGTCACCACAGCGGAATGAACCGACAACTCCGCTCTGCTAATAATATCTCTGAATTCAAATCCTTACTTAAGACTCACTTATTTTCTGAATGCTTCGCTTCTGATCTGCCAAACTGACCACTTTATCTTACTTTAATACTTTAATTTCCAGTTTGTTATATTTGACCATGTATGTTTGTTTATCTTTTTGTCACATTCCTTGTAAAGTTTTCTTAAGCTCTGGAAAGGCGCTATATAAATAAAAAAATATATTATTATTATTATTATTAACTATTGCAGCACTTGTTTTACACAGCGGATGACCTTCCAGCTGCAACCCAATACTGGAAAACACCCATACACTCTCGTTCACACACACACACACACGCACACACACACACACACACACACACACACTCACACGCTATGGCCAATTTATTTGATCGATTTCCCTATAGCGCATGTGTTTGGACTGTGGGGGAAACCGGAGCACCCGGAGGAAACTAGGCATGGGCCTGACGGTGTGATAACCTTGGATAAAAATATCACGGTATTGTGATTATCGCTCTTAAAAAAAAAAAAAAAAAAAAAAAATATATATATATATATATATATATATATATATATATATATATATATATATATTTTTTTTTTTTTATGTCTGTGTAAAAAACAACAACATTTTTTTCCTATTGAACACAACATATTTTATTTTGAGAAACTTTTAAAATATTTTGGAACAGTAGATTTTGATGTGGAGGGTCCTTTTTCAGCTGGAGATACTGTTGTCCTAAAACACGAAATAAAATAGTTGTAAAAGAGAAGAGAGGGAGAATAATGGGGATGTTTCGAGATTGTCAATTCAAATTTAATGAAACCCTTTGTTTGATTTATTGTTATAAGCTGCCTAAAAATTAAATGTTTTAATTAAATGGCAAAAATTTATCATAAATTAATCATGAATTAGTTTTCGTTTCAATGTTCATACTGTTACCCGACAGTGCAGAAACTTTGGTGAGCAAATCAAATCAAAAGGCAGGTTCTGCTCGACTAGAGTAGCATTTAACTCCACTGTGGTATAAATGTGAATTTTTTTTTTTTTTTTTTTTGCGCAATAAGTTATAATTTAAATATATAGTGCATTATCTTACACTATTTAAATTAATGTTTTCTATTTATTTAGAAATATTAGGAAATAAATTATGCATGGCAACTTTAATGTAATATAGTTTAGTATAGACAAATTACCATGTTTGTAACTTTCAGCATATTATAACAGCTCGTCAGCCAGTGATAAGCACAGTTATTCAGCAAAATTGACGTTAAAGCGAGCGGCCGAATCCCAGACCGAATATTCAAAGTGCCGTGGTAAACACTATAGGGAGTGTGTCACAAGTTATCACTGAATGAATGTGTGAATATAAAACCAACTTTACCTTAATATTGTTTCATTCTGAGCATCCAGTGTCCGCAGTTTAATTCACCATAAGTGATTGCTGCAATCAAAAACGAGTAATGAGTATGATTCAGCATAGCGTGAACTTACCTGATATGACATGAGAACTGCAGAGTCCAGCATTTCTAATTACGTCGTCACTTCATTCAGCTCCCTTGTACCCAAAGACGTATGCAGTTGGCATTAAAGCAGTGTGGTGTACGGTAAAAGTTAAGTCAAATTTGGCATCCTACCACACACATGACATGTTTGCTATTGCAGCCCTTTATATTTTTCATTTATTGACTCATTTATGTATTTATTTATTTCAAACGGGTCAGAAATTGTCTTTGATTTATTCATTTATTGTATTATATTTTATTTTTTATTTATTTATTTCAAACTGTTCAAATTGTATCTTTTATTTATTTTTTATTTATTTATTTCAAACTGGTCAAAACTTTTCTTAAATTTATTTGTTTATTTAATTAATTTTTTATTTATTTATTTCAAACTGTTCAAACATTTTTTTTCACTTATGTATTTATTTATTTATTATTTATTTCAAACTGGTCAACAATTGTCTTTGATTTATTCATTTATTGTATTATATTTTATTTTTTATTTATTTATTTCAAACTGTTCAAACATTTTTTTTCACTTATGTATTTATTTATTTATTATTTATTTCAAACTGGTCAACAATTGTCTTTGATTTATTCATTTATTGTATTATATTTTATTTTTTATTTATTTATTTCAAACTGTTCAAATTTTATCTTTTATTTATTTTTTATTTATTTATTTCAAACTGTTCAAATTGTATCTTTTATTTATTTTTTATTTATTTATTTCAAACTGGTCAAAACTTTTCTTAAATTTATTTGTTTATTTAATTAATTTTTTATTTATTTATTTCAAGCTGTTCAAACATTTTTTTCACTTATGTATTTATTTATTTATTTATTATTTATTTCAAACTGGTCAACAATTGTCTTTGATTTATTTATTTATTTTGCAATCTTGGCCACGTGTGACGTAGGTTGGTAATTCGTCTATATTTACAGTATCTTCAGTCAAGGGCTCATAATGATGTTTGATTTTTGAACCTTCATACGAAAAAGTTTGGGCACCCGTGACATAAAGGAAGGATAAAACAAAATTTCGGTGGCTTTAAAACTTTGACTTTTCCAAACTGCGGTAAACCTTGAAAACGGTTATCGTCCCATGCCTAGAGGAAACCCATGCCAACACGGGGAGAACATGCAAACTCCACACAGAAATGCCAACTGGCCCAGCCGGGACTCAAACCAGCGACCAATACTATGCTATGAGGCAACAGTGCTAACCACTGAGCCACTTCATTGCCCTACACCACGCATAATACAATAAATACATAATCTTAAAAATCGTGCCTGAATTCTTCATCATTTTTTATTAAATTTTATTGCTTTTGAGTGTTTTTTTATTCAGTGTCTGTTCAAACTGTTAGTTTATTTTTATCACTAACAGGTTTTCACAAGTGTTAATGTAAGCTTTGCAAACACTAAACGTTGCTCTGTTCAACACTGGATGTATTCTGATCACCCTGACTAACTAAAAAGACAAAGAAGCTGAAGGTAAACATGAAAAATCAGATCTAAATGTGTCGTATTTGAACTTACTGACCCAAAATTAAAAACCCCAATGCATATACCCCACTTACAAGTAATCTAGGCGACCCCTTATGTTCTCAGCTGCCGAACGGAGTGACGTATCATCCTAACACTCATCAGGACCGGCTGGGGAAGCTGCAGGAGCATTTGCGGACACTCTCGGTCCTCTTCCGAAAGCTCCGTCTCGTCTATGACAAATGCAATGAGAACTGCGCCGGTCTGGAGCCCATCCCTCCTGAGGTCAGATTCACACTTACTCTGGACTGCAGCAGTGCTAATCAGAAAGACTGAAGTGTCTGATCTTTTGTTATATTGAGTCACTGTCTTCTTAAAGGGACAGTTCACTTTTAAATCTGTTTGACTTTCTTCTTTCTGTTGAACACAGTAGAAGATATTTTGAAGAATGTTGGAAGACAGCAAGCAGTTTTTGTCTGGTTTCTAGTCCAAATATCTAAAAATTCTTAAGTCAAGAAGCATTTTCTAGACAAGAAACATATATAGTCTTGTTTTCAGACGTAATATGTTAAAATGAGGTGAGTTTTTAATTAAAACAAGCAAAATAATCTGCCAATGCGGTGAGCAAAATACTCTTATTTCAAAGTGAAAATGGGTTTATTTGGCTTGCCCCCATTGGCAGATTATTTAGCTTGTTTTAAAGTAAAACTCACTTAATATTGATAATTATTTCTGAAAATAAGACTATATATTTTTCTTGTCTAGAAAATGCTTCTTGATTTAAGAATTCATAGATATTTGGGCTAGAAACCAGACAAAAACGTAAGCCATTTTTTGCAGTTGTTTTTCCTACTATGGAAGTCAGCGGTTCACACTTACTCTGGACTGCAGCAGTGCTAATCAGAAAGACTGAAGTGTCTGTACATTTATCATATTGACTCACTGTCTTCTTAAAGGGACAGTTCACACTAAACTTCTTTTCTGTTGAGCACAATAGAAGATATTTTGAAGAATGTTGGAAGCCAGTAAGCATTGTGTTTTTGTCTCACTTCTTGTCCAATAATATATATATTACTATCACCGGCCACTTTATTAGGTACATCTGTCCAACTGCTTGTTAACGCAAAGTTCTAATCAGCCAACTCAATGCATTTAGACATGTAGACATGGTCAAGACGATCTGCCGCAGTTTAAAGCGAGCATCAGAATGGGGGAAAAAGGGGATTTAGGTGACTTTAAATGTGACATGGTTGTTGGTGCCTGACGGGCTGGTCTGAGTATTTCAGAAATTGCTGATCTACTGGGATTTTCACGCACAACCATCTCTAGGGTTTACAGAGAATGGTCTGAAAAAGAGGAAATATCCAGTGAGCGGCAGTTCTGTGGGTGCAAATGCCTTGTTGATGCCAGAGGTCAGAGGAGAATGTCCAGACTGGTTCCAGCTTATAGAAAGGCAAGAGTAACTCAAATACGCACTCGCTACAGCCAAGCTCTGCAGAAGAGCATCTCTGAACACACAACACGTCCAACCTTGAGGCGGATGGGCTACAGCAGCAGAAGACCACACCGGGTGCCGCTTCTGTCAGCTAAGAACAGGAAACTGAGGCTACAATTCACACAGACTCACCAAAACTGGACAATAGAAGATTGGAGAAACGTTGCCTGCTCTGATGAGTTTCCATTTCTGCTGACACTTTCGGATGGTTGGGCCAGATTTGGCGCAGACAACATGAAAGCATGGATCATCCTGCCTTGTATCAGCGGTTCAGGCTGGTGGTGGTGGTGTAATGGTGTGGGGGAGATTTTCTTGGCACACTTTGGGCTCATTAGTACCAATTGAGCATCGTGTCAACGCCACAGCCTACCTGAGTATTGTTGCTGACCATGTCCATCCCTTTATGAGCACAGTGTCTCCATCTTCTGATGGCTACTTCCAGCAGGATAACACCATGTCATAAAGCGTGAATCATCTCAGACTGGTATCTTGAACATGACAATGAGTTCACTGTACTCAAATGGCCTCCACAGCCAGCAGAGCTCAATCCAATAGAGCAGCTTTGGGATGTGGTGGAACGGGAGATTGGCATCATGGATGTGCAGCCGACAAATCTGCAGCAACTGTGTGATGCTATCATGTCAAAATGGAGCAAAATCTCTGAGGAATATTTTCAGTACCTTGTTGAATCTACGCCATGAAGGATTAAGGCAGTTCTGAAGGCAAAAGGGGTCCAACCTGGTACAAGTAAAGTGTATATGTATAAATGTCATAAATTTGGCCTTTAGTACTATTGACTCACATTGAGCTGGACTCACAGATGGTCTGTAGTTATGATTACACCATTCATTTGTGCAGTCGCTCTGCTTTATTGAGGAGAATAAAGTCATTAGATCTGCAGTAGCAGAAACTGGAGCCTATATAAGAGTTTTCTTCATTACTGCAGCATATTTATTCTGGCTCGGCGTCTGGCCTCGTGTGTTTGCGTTTCAGGTGTGCTCTTTCACTCCTGTTGCGTTTTCTCTCCAAACAGGAATTGTGATAATGGAGTTACAGCGGCATTACCTCATCACCTCGCTAATTAGCTGCGGCGCTCACTAATGAACAGCTGGTGAAGTCCCTCGTGTCAGCGCTTTTCCAACCCCGACAATCAGAGCTGGAATTTCCTGCACAGCCGAAAAAGAAATAGCCATGTCATTTCAGTTACCACCTCAGTTTTTCCATGCACTCAAACGTAATCAAACCTCACTGGATTATTGTTTTCAGGCAGAACACACTCATCCTTCAGGGTCTGGAGCTGGAGTACTGATGTGGGTTGGGGAGTAACGGCATACATGCAGCTTAATTACAAATTTAAAGCACAAAATATGTATTTTAAAATGAAAATAATAATTAAATAGGTTCCTTTTAGATTATTAAAGTGGTTTACTTTAGATTTTTTAAATTAAGAGTAGTGCTAGGGAATGATTAACTCTTTCCCCACCAAGGTTTGTTTTTTTCTGCTATGAAATCAGAGAAAATTATATATAAAGATACTGTAAAGACATCTTCATGTGCTTTATCTCCACTTCAATGCATATAGAAAACATTTATTACACCATTTTTGACCAAAAGAAAAAAAAAATTAATAACAAAACTATATATTTAGACTACTGGTCAAAAGTTTGAGATCGGTTTTAGTTTTTTTTAAAGAACACTATTCTGTTCATTATGCCGGCATTTAATAAATGTAAAATAAATTGTTAATTTGTTAAATACTTATTTATTAAATATTTATTTATTACTTATTGTATGTATTTTTAAATGGAATTATTAGTCCAGCCATTATTGCTTTTATTACTATTACATTATTAATAATAATATTGTTTATTATAATAATAACAATAATAATAATTAATATTAAAGTGATTTTTGAAGGATCATGTGACTCTGAAGACTGCTGTAATGAAACTGAAAATTCATCATTAAAATCACTGGCATAAATTATTAAATTAAATTATAAACTACTTTATTATTTTCTAGTGCAATAACATTTCACAATTTTACAATTTGTACTGTATTTGTAATTAAATAAATGCAGCCTTGGTAAGCAGGAGAAGCTTCTTAAAAAAATAAAATAAATAAATAAATAAATAAATAAATATATAAATATATATATATATATATATATATATATATATATATATATATATATATATATATATATATATATATATAAATACATTTGAAGTCAGAATTTTTAGCCCCACTTTGAATTTTTTCTTCTTCTTTTTTTTAAATTTTTCTCAAATTATGTTTGACAAAGCCAGGTATTTTTCACAGTATGTCTGATAATATTTTTTCTTCTGGAGAAAGTCTTATTTGTTTTATTTTGGCTAAAATAAAAGTAGTTTTAAATTTTTTAAAAGCCATTTTAAGGACAAAATTATTAGCCCCTTTAAGCTTATTTTTTTTCTCGATAGTCTACAGAACAAACCATCATTATACAATAACTTGCCTAATTACCCTAACCTGCCTAGTTAACCTAATTACCCTAGTTAACCCTTTAAATGTCACTTTAAGCTGTATAGAAGTGTCTTGAAGAATATCTAGTCAAATATTTACTGTCATCATCGCAAAGATAAAATAAATCAGTTATTAGAGATGAGTTATTAAAACTTTTATGATTAGAAATGTGCTGAAAAAATCTGCTCTCCACTAAACAGAAATTGGGAAAAAAATGAACAGGGAGGCTAATAATTCAGAGGGCTAATAATTCTGACTTCAACTATATATATATATGTATGTGTGTGTGTGTGTGTGTGTGTGTGTGTGTGTGTGTGTGTGTGTGTGTGTGTGTGTGTGTGTGTGTGTGTGTATTAAGGTGATGAGGAAGCGGCTGAGGTGGCTGGTATTTGCATTCATTTATTCCAACTGCAGTTGGGTTACTTAACAAGCTTTAAGTTCTTATTTTATTTAATAATTTTTAAAATAAATTTTCTTGTTTACTGTTATTTTTATGTTGTTGTATGTTATTGTTGACATACAGCTCCTCCCCTTTAAAGAAAACAGCCTGTAGCGTGTGTTTTTTCTCACAGCTCTGCTAGTGAGAGTGAGCACAAGCGTATCAAATGAGAAGGGGCGGGGCATGCCAGATACCAGAGAGCATTTGATTGGTCAGCAGATTTGATGAGAAACTGAAGTATGAGGTTACGTGAATAAAACCATTGATTAATGTAGGCTGAAGTGACAAACTACAAGCTCTACATGTTGATATCACAGTTTTATATCTTCTGAACGTGAATTTTGTCACTGTTTTAGATATCCTAAAAACTAACATCTAAAAAACGTTACTTTAATTTAACGGGACCTTTAAGTAGCTGCTCTTTCTCTGCTCGCTGCCCACAGGTGGATCCCTCCTATGGGGAACGCTGTGTTTTTCTGAAGTTTGTTGGACATGTAGAGCACACAGCTAATTAAATCAGTCCTGGAGCTTCGGCTTGAGTCTTTTCCCTGTGTTCTTGGCTGTTCGCTCGTCTGTGGTTTTCTGCGTTCACCTCCTCCACAGATCTGCCAGGGGCTTTTCTGTGTTTCTCCCTCCCTTGTGTTTCATATGATCAGATTTTTCCCTCTCGCTGGCGTGTGAAGGTCTGAACACTGTGAGGTCTGCTCTGTAGACGGCAGAGCCACCAAATATGAGAGATGCAGAGAGCTGGACGTGATTTTCCTGCTCAGATTATAGATAATTTCTGCTGTTCATTGCTTATAGAAGTGAGAAATGCAGATTTACATTGACTTTAATATAGGTGTAAACAAAGGATTATTATTCATTTTCCTTCGGCTTAGTCCCTTTATTCATTAGAGGTCACCACAGCGGAATGAACCGTCAACTTATTCAGCATATGTTTTACACAGTATATGCCCTTCCAGCTGCAACCCAGTACTGGGAAACACCCATACACACTCATTTACACACACTACTGCCAATTTAGTTTATTCAATTGACCTATAGCGCATGTGTTTGGACTGTGGGTGAAACCGGAGCACCTGGTGGAAACCCACACCAACACCGTGAGAACATGCAAACACAGAAATGCCAACTGACCCAGCTGGGACTCAAACCAGCAACCTTCTTACTGTGAGGCGACTGTGCTAACCACTGAGCCACTGTGGATTATTATTATTATTATTCATTCATTCATTTTCTTGTCAGCTTAGTCCCTTTATTAATCTGCGGTCGCCACAGCGGAATGAACCGCCAACTTATCTAGCATATGTTTTACA